>NC_141153.1:47218673-47379846 GCF_053477565.2 Lygodium microphyllum | reverse complement strand
CTCATACTGAGCATCACCCACATCATGAACAAGTTAGTGTGGCAACAAACTAAATGAGTAGGTGAAATGCATGTTTCTATTTTAGGGTTTAGACTTTTGACTCTAGGATCTAGGTGGAATGAAGATTTTAATGGACATATTTTTGCTCTAATATTATTAATATATAGTAATTTTAATTATTTGGAGATGGTAGAGATGATCAAGTACTGGTAGTGTCTTGGAGATTACTTATCCTCATGTACAAGAGCCTACTAGGAGTAGTAGTTGTATAGAGAATGGAGTGTATGAGTTAATTGCTCACAAGAATGAAACATTGCTTGCACCAAAGAGTATTGCCCTTGACATGCAAGCTACCTCTTAAAAACTTTGTCCAAATACATTTTTTGTAATATTAACCTACATGAATTTCCGCATAGGTCCATCCTTGAATCCATAGTTCACTTTGCATATGCAATCTCTTCAAAAAACCTCAAAACCTCAAAGTAGTCAATAAAACGGAACATGAAACAAACCTCAAAACATGAAACCGAACGAAACATTTTTGGTGATTATCTATTGGAGGCTTCATCATGAGTGGAGATCGGTGACAATGTGCTAACTTCTCTACTAGATCCCCCCCCCATCTTGTCAAGAATCTCGTTTGTGATGTTTTAGCCGATCTCTTTCATGAAGCGACTTGCCCCCCCATCTTGGAAAGGTGTTGGAAAAGTCAAGCACCCCACTTGTATAGAACTTCCCGCAATAATCACAACGCCAATGGTGTCAGTGAGACTTCTTTGTATCTGTTGGGTATTTGACTCACGCACGCCTCACTTGCACCTACGCTCATATGGGAGTGTCGGTGATCAGTAGGACACTGGGGCACTTTTTACTCTCGGTAGGAGAGGTTTTTTCCCCCAGACTTATGGTCTTATTGTCGTATGTACTTATGTGCTCAGGTGTGAACACCCCCTACAACCCTAAGGTTTAAGGGTTGTACTTTGTACTTTCTGGTTACACTCATTCAGTCTATTCTCTTGGGTGTCGTGCTTCAACTCTGTCTCTCACTCTCACACTGTCTATTGAATCCCAGCTGCACCTCGATCCTTCCATCTCACATTTGGTATCAGAGCAGTCTTCAGTCTGCAGTCTGCAACCCACGCCAGTTCTGCTCCAAGTCGTCAGTCTTCAGCACGCCAGTGCTGTTCGCCAACAGTCGCCAGCGTCAGAGAGCCACTCGCCTGCTGAGCGTGCCCCTGCCCCCGTCAGTCTGCCACCGTTACAGCGCGCAGCTCCAGATTACAGCGTGCTGCTCCACCCGCCAGGTCAGCGCCACCCGCCAGGTCAGAGCCACCCGCCAGCGCAGCTCCACCAGCGCGCTGTTCGTCAGCGCTGTCCTCGTCAGCCCAGGCACCGCCGAAGTCGACTGTCGTCCTGTCCGTCAAACGTCAGCCTGCTCCACGTCTGTCTAACGTCTGCTCGCGACTGTCCAGCCCGCCCGCCTGTCCAGTCCACGTCATCCATTAACGTCGCCAGCGCCATCACGTTTGCCCAACGGCCGCCCGCGTGCCCAGTCCACGTCAGACCTGTCACTCTGCTCGTCCGCCCTGACCACGTCAGGTGTGTTTTTCTTTTTTTCTTTTTTAATTAATTTTAGTCCAGAATCAATTTCTGGCAGAGAAAGTTCATACGCAGCAGGGACCGCAGGCACACCACAGGTGTGGGATAAATTTGATGCAACTTTCTGGACTGGATCATCAGAAATTTTGGGGCTTTTGAGTATTTTGAGAACAGTTGCATATGAACTGCTGGTACAGTCACAGAAAGACTGTTTTGACAGAAATTTTGGCAAAAATTTTGGGGATTTTGATATAACAGTGTTGCTTAGCACTGTTTGCACCTTGGGAAGCGTGCATTAAAAGACAGTTTTTTGACAGACTACGCCCTTGCACATTAATTGCAGAAGCATGTTTGCTGCGATTTCTGGAAATTTGCAGATTTCCAGTCCTACTGCTTTGACATTGCTCATTTTGTCTTTGGAAATTTGTCATCATGGCAAATCAGGGAGGTGATGTCTTTACGTATGTATCCAAGGAAGACAGATTGGACGGAAAAAACTATTCGCTTTGGTCATTCATGATGAAGAATGTATTAGTGGCCAAGAATTTATGGGATTATGTCAGTGGAGAGGAAACTCGACCGGGAGTTGTAGCTCCCGTTACTCCTCCTCCCCAAGGTGCACGTGGACAACGGGGACCTCAGCCCGCTCCACCTCAGCCACTTCCTCCAAGAACTGCAGCTCAAAAAGCTTGGGATACACGTGATGCACAAGCTTTGTCGCTGATTGCTCTGGCAGTTCAGCGGTCCATCATCCCTCATATCCGTTCGGCATCTTCTTCACGAGATGCATGGCTGACTTTGGAGCATATGTTTGCAGGAAAGAATGAGACTAGAATCTCTTTCTTGAAGAAAGAGTTGGAAACTTTGAAGATGCATGAGGGTGATTCTATGCAGGATCACTTACATAAGATTCAGGACTTGAGAGAGCAGCTCATGAATGTAGATGAGTATTTTTCGGATGCACAGTTGATATCCACCACCTTGAATTCCTTACCTCCTTCATACTTGTCTTTTCATACTGCATTGAACCTCACCATGAAGATTGCTGAGCATCCACTCACTTTTATTCAGCTGGGTAGTTTGCTTCTAGAGGAGGAGCAAACACGGAAAAATAGTGGTATGGATGCTATAGTCTCTGAGCAGGCTTTTGTGGCAAGACAGAAAGGCAAAAACAGCAAGGTGAAAAATGCTCCACAGAATTCTGGCACTTCGGGCACATCGCAAAATCAGACAAAAGGGGGGACGCAAGCTAAGAAAGGAAAATGTCATTATTGTAAGAAGCCCGGCCACTATATCACTGAGTGCAGAAAGCGCATTGCCAAAGAGAAGGAGGAGTCAGGAATGTCTGTTTCTACTACTCCTTCCACTGCTAGTGAGTCCGCGTCCTTTGTTGTGGACAGGGACTAGTGTTTTTACACTTGCAATTATGACATCTCTTGGGCCCGATAGAGCACTTAGCTCTACAGAGGATGCTGACAGTTGGTTCTTTGACAGTGGTGCTTCTAGACATATTACATCTCGCAGAGATTTGTTTGCTTCAGTTAGTGCACCTCCCGTTGGGAAATCTGTACAGTGTGCCAATAATGCATCGTACCGTGTTCGTGGTATTGGGAAAATTCAGCTCACAACCATTGATGGCTCTATTCTCCTGCTGCAGGATGCTATATTTGTGCCTGGAATCAAGAAGAATTTGCTTTCTATTTCTTCTTTGGCACGTTGTGGTTTGCAGGTCACATTTGATGATGACCGTTGCATGGTTAGAGATAAAGAACGCATGACTTTGGTCTTGACAGGATCTTTGTGTCATGGTTTATATGAGTTGGATGCTCTTTCAGTAGATCAGTCAACATACTTGACATCCACTCTTACTCCTGCTATGATACAGGCGGAGTTATGGCATGCTCGTTTGGGGCATGTAAACTTTGACAGCTTGATGCTTTTGCAGCGTACTTAGATGCTGGATGGCTTACCTCTCTTGAAGAGATCTCCTGAGCACTTATGCGAGGGATGCATTTTGGGGAAAATGCATCGTTTCTCATTTCCTCTTGATGTTGCTTTTCAAAGCAACAATTGCAGTTGGTGCATTCAAATGTTTGTGGGCCTATGCAAACCATGTCATTGGGCGGTTGTTATTATTTTGTGACATTCATTGATGACTTTACACATTTTTGCTGGGTCTACTGTTTGAAAAAGAAGTCAGAAGTGTATGATGCATTTTTGGCTTTCAGTGCACTTGTTGAAAATCAATCTGGATGCAAGATTAAGACTCTCCATTCGGACCGAGGGGGGGAATACATGTCCTCTATGCTGAATTCTTTTTTGCAGCAGAAGGGCATAGTCGATCAGTATACTACAGCCTATACTCCACAGCAGAATGGGGTAGCAAAGAGGAAGAATCGGTCACTCATGGAGATGGCCAGATGTATGCTGAAGGCAAAGAGCTTGCCTCATAGTTTTTGGATGGAAGCAGTCATGTGTGCTTGCCATATTTTGAATAGATGCCCTACCAAAGCCTTGAAGACCATCACACCTTTTGAGGCTTGGAACAGCCGTAAACCTTCTGTTGGTCACTTTCGTACCTTTGGCTGTCTTGCCTATGCCCATATTCCACAGGTACTTAGAAAAAAATTGGACAACAAGGCTGTTAAGTGCATTTTTATGGGATATAGCAATGAGAGCAAAGGCTACAGACTCTATGATCCCGTTACAAAGAAGGTTTTTGTCAGCGGGGATGTTGTTTTTGATGAAAAATCAGAATTATCATTGGCTGGTTTGGATACATATCAGGCTGCCCGGCACTCTAGTTTCTCTCACATGCACCCAAAGAGCAATCCTGGGCAAGGACCCTCATGGCTAAGGGCTGAAGGGTCTCCAGTGCGTATCCAAAGTTTTGCCACCAAAATCAAGGCTTCAGAAGTGACTCTCTCCTCCAACAAGTGGGAGAAGCAAAAGCCACATGCCCTCTCTGATCTGCACAGCATCCTAGCTCGTCCAGCACTACATTGTGGTCATCCACAAGGACCACATGAGTCAAATAAGCAAGCTGGTCCGAATGGAACTCTCTATCATCCATGACCGCGGGTGACTTATAGGCCAGATGTGTTAAATGTGTTAAAATATTGAGAATGCATGCTATGGAGGATCACTGATGAGCAAATAGACAATCATAATGAGGCAGAAGCATTGATAAAGAAGAACATCTAATATTACCCAAGCATAATGCAAGTGCAACTGACTGATAATAACTGATGGAATGAGTGTGGGAATGAGTGCCGTTTATAGGCTTTTAGCAGGTGGTATTGGTAGGTCGAGATAGGTGGAAAGGGACCATGGTATTCAACAATCATGGTTTTAATAAACCGTGCATGCATGACCTAGTCTAAGGTTTTATTTGTTGTATGTTTCTTTGCTAATATTGTCCAAGCATAATGCAAGTACAACTGACTGATAATAACTGATGGAATGTGTGTGGGGATGAGTGCCTTTTAGAGGCTTACAGTAGGTGGTATTGGTAGGTGGAGATAGGTGGAAAGGGACCATGGTATTCAACAACTGTGGTTTTAATAAACCGTGCATACATGACCTAGTCTAAGGCTTTATTTGCTATATCTTTCTTTGCCTTATTTGTCCCATACAAAGAGGCTATGGTGGATGTGATTGCACATTTCTCAACACCCCTCCTCGATCACAACTGGAAAAGACACCGAGTATACAGAGGTTGTTGTGAGTAGAACCTTGCTAAGTGTAGACATGGAAAAAACAAAAAACAACCATACAAAGCTAGGGGCTATTACAAGGCCTCACTAAGTGTGTAGAGGCTGTAGTGTGCAGGGGCTACATGAGGAGTTTTAGGAGCTTATGGTGGGAACGTAAGGCAAGTCCATATGTTAAACTAAAAAAGTCTATCATCAAAAAATGAGCTACAAAAGAGGGACTAGTAAGTCTTATCCTTTTGTTCTTGGGGTTCTTCTTCTTCTTCTTCTTCTATGTTGTATTCATCTTCTTTGACTGTAGAAAGATATGCTCTTTGAGATTTTTTCTTAGCATAGCAAAATTTCTCAATATGCCCAGATTTCCTACAAAAATCACAGACTACGCTCTTCTTTCCTTTCACATAGAGAAGTTGTTGGTCTCTTGAGATGCTTGTTTCACCTTTGTTCTTGATCTTCTTTTCCTCTTCTAGGAGAGAGGCTTTGATGTCCACAAGTTTCGGCTTTGGCATGTTGATTAATGTGGTAGACACATTATCTTTTTTTTTTTTATAAGTTAAATGTGGCTGATTATATTACTCAAAAAACTGATTACAATAGAGTGCTCATGCTCAATAGACTAGCTAGAGCTGATGCAAAGTCACCAATACATCACATATACAAGCCTCTCAAGGCAGTCTGGGGGGGATGGGGGCAAGAAGCCGCCGGGGGGGGTGCTGCCTGCATGTATCACGAACAATAGACCTTGGCCGCCCCAAGTGCGCATGAAGTGACCCCAGAGCTCCCAATGAGCCCTGGACTCGCCCTGCACCTGGTCCCGACTGTGGAGGGAGTGGATGATGGCGGTCGAGAGCTCTGCTAAGGTCGCATGTGCTGAAAGTCTCTCTCCACCGAAAGCCTCCTCACACCGGGCCGTCCAAATATGCCATCCAGTAAGACTTCCTATGATCTCCCATACCTCAAAGCGGTCTGTTGTGGGCTCCAGTACCTCGCGGATGGGTAGAGCCTCCAAACCAACCACTGCGCACGACTTGCCTTGATAATGAGTATCTTGTCCTGCATCGCGGCCTCATACAAAAGGTGACGGCCTTGGTTGACTACCTGCCAACAGAATGCTCCCTATGAGATACATCTAAGGCTGGGTGCTATACGGTGAAGGATGCGGCATGCTCCTCTCCACACGAGCTGCACTTCCTCACATGACCAAAGGCAGTGCTTTGGGGTTTCCAAAGACTGCTGTGTGCAGCACTTATAATCTCCCTCCTTCTGCATCTGGGCAAGCCAACTTCCCACCACCAAGCCTCCATGTGTCACCAGCCATAAGAAGTACGACACCCTCCTCGGTCTCCAGCTATCCCATAGGCGGCGCCAGAAGGTCCGTCAGAAGGGCTTCGTGATCCTATGCTCCGCCCAATGCTTGCAAGGTGACAGTGCCCAATCCATATCCTCCTGCATCAGTACATGTCCATCAATCCTGGCAATGTACTCTAAGAACTTGGGTGGCTTCTTGGTGACCACAGAGGCCGGCCATAGCCACTCTCCTCAATCTCACTCTAGCTCATCAAGTGGTCTGCCCTCCCATATCCAAAGGCGCACCACCCGAATCCCTTGAAGGCCCACCACCCGAATCCTCCTCCACGAAAGGGCGGAAATCCCCTCATCCTGCTGCCCTCTGTCAAGGGCCGGAAGTCCCTGCAGAGTGCCACCCACTCTACCTGAAACCTAAACGGGGATACCTAATGGTGAAAACCTAGCTGCCCATACCTCCCCGGGCTCTATTGGCTCTCGTATCGGAGAGCAAGCCACTTGAGAGATATTGCTGTGTCTATCTCCCTTCTCCTCAACTCCACTCCTCTCTGGAAGCCTGATACTCACTGCAACACCTCCTCGTCCGCCATCTTGTACACCTCCTGCCATGTCTTGATGGTACGAGCCGGGCCGGCCTCGTTCACCTATCTGTGCCCCTTTCCGATCTTTGACATGGGGTTTCCATATCACCGACAGACGGTCTATTTCCTCCTAACAGCTTGGGGGGTCTGGATTAGGGTCTTTCGGAGGCCGTGCCACACGCGGAGTAAGCTGCGAAGGAAAAGTGATCTGGGAGGAGTGTTCTGGGCAGACGTAAAGATCCATCTCAAGGACGGCCTCCACTCACCGCCAAGCCTCGGTCTACAGTCCTAAAGGCCCTCCTGCAGTAAGATCTTCCAGGTCTGCCCACCTGGTGTGAGACCGCGGACAACTAGCTTGCCCAAGAGGGCTATACTCTGATACTCTGGGTCTATGATCCCAAGCCCTCGCTCTCACCTATGTCGTATGATGGTAGCCCATGCCACCTTGGCCCTGGAATCCCTGGAACCATCAAACCTTGACCAAAGGAAATTCCGCACTAGGCAGCTAAGCTATACTAGGCACGATGGAAAGAAGCACCAACACGAGGCAATGTACCAGGCCGTCGCTAGGAGAACTTGGTTAACCACCACAGCTCGTCCGGCTAGTGAGAGGCGATCCGTGCTCCAGTAGGTCAGTTTTCTCCGAATAGAATCAAGGACAGGAAGAAACTGTTGGGCAAGAGTGATGTCGAGTCCCACCTGGAACCCTAGCTACCGGACGGTCTGCCCTCTGCTCACCCATCTAAATCCCAGGTGGACGCCCCACTCTGTGCTCAAATCCAACTCTGTGAGGAAACCACCCGATTTTCACCAGTTGATTTTCGCTCCCGCTGCAGAGCAAAACACATCAAGAACCAGTCTCACTCTCTCCAGGATCAACTCATTGTCTTCTATGTAGAGGGTTGTATCATCTACGTACTCTGAGTCTAGCAACTCAATCTCCTCTCTCGCTGGAAGTCGAAGGCCGTGTAATCCACTCACACGTGACCTAAGGAAGTGAGACATCGCCTTTCTGAAGAGTAGAAACAGGTATGGGGCTAGGAGGCAGCCCTGTCCAACCGATATCTCCAGCCGAAACTCCTCCCCTCGCCTTCCGCCTGTGACAACCGTGCTGGTGGCCGATCTGTACAGACTAGAGACCCCGCGAATCCAAGTCTGGGAGAATCCCAACCTCACCATGGTACCCTCTAGGAAATCCCAGTCCACCCTGTCAGAAGCTTTCTCGAAATCCAAGAGTAGTACGGCCAGTCTCTGCCCATTGTGCTGAGCCCACTATGTCGCCTTAAAGAAGGTAAATACATTGTCTAGGATACTCCTATCCTGGACAAAGTCTGTCTATCTGTCATGGATGATAGCTAGAAACATGGGGCGTAATCACCTACCAATCATCTTTGCCAGTGCCTTATAGGCCACTGACAATAAGCGGTCTTCACTGGGAGAGCTCCAACCAGTCTCCCCCTTTTGGGAGAAGACTAATAAGGCATGCCGAGAGACTCCCTCGCATCTGTCCTAAAGTGAAAATCTCGTGGAAGGCCCTCAGTAGGGGGTCCTTCACCACTTCCCAATAGGTTGTGAAGAAGGTCTTAGAAAGGCCATCCTCCCCCGGGCATTTCTGCCCATCCTGTGTACGGACAGCCTCCTCTAGTTCCTTCTCTGTGAAGAAGCCTAGGAGCGATCGTCCCATCTCCTCTAAGACAAGGGACAGGATGTGATCCCATACCTGTTGTCTACATCTCTGTTCTCTAGCTGAAGCTGCCTCCTGCTGGAAAAGGCGCGTGTAATAGTCGGTGGCAATCTCCATCACCTCGTCCGGGCTAGAAAAGGTCCTCCCATATTGATCCCAAAGGCTGCGTATCTGCTCTCCTGCGGTGTGGGGCTGGTGCACTTGGAAGAACTCCCTGCACATCATGTCCCCCTTCCACGCCCAGAAGGCTGCTAGGGTTCGGAATGAGAACTCCGAGCGTCTGTCTTCTAGGCCAGCAATGGCTGCTCGCGCGTGCACCTCCCGCACGTGGAGGGCGGGATCCCCTGGTGCCACATGCAATAATCTCTACGTGGCTGCAAGGTCCCGCCACAGCGCTCTCTACTCCTCCCAGCACTGCTACTTGGTCTGTATGGCTGCTTCTTGGCAGATTCTGCTCGACTCGGCTAGGACCTCTACAAACCTCCTAGGCTATCCGGTCCCTCCTATCCCACTCTCTGGTCCAAATCTGCTCTATCTATCTTGTCACCTCCTCCCTCCTATAGATCGAGTTAGGGATCCGACAAGATCATGTGTCTGGGGCGGATACGGGGTTGTCAAGCGTCAGGAGAACCGGGCAATGATCGGACAACTTGGTGCCTGGCAACTGCTCAATCTGGCCTCCACGAGAGCCGCCCCACTCTCCCACATAAAACCTATCCAGCCGCTCTAGCAGGACTCCACCTAGTTGCCTGTATCCCGACTGCAAGCAAAAAGACCTCCCATGCCTCCTACTCTACCCCAACCATGCCCTCGTAGCTTCATCCTCTACCATACTGTTCTTCCAAAGCCTCCAGGTTGTTGAAATCTTCTCTAACGATCCAAAAGTCCACCTCTGAGAATCCATCTGCGATCTCCACCCAAAACCTGCTGCATACCCTAACTTCCCTAGGGGCATAGACATTGAGGACTCCAATGCACGAGCCCCCAATATCCAATCTAATCCATAGAACCCTTCCTGCCACTATCGTCCCATGGTCTCGTACATAGGCGGTGAGACTCGGGCCAATAGAGGTGCATATGCCTCCACTCCTGTTGTGGGCACCTATGGCGTGCTCTCAGTAAGTGTGCGAGCTGCCCGGAAGTACCTTCCCAACCCGCTGGGCCTGGGTGGAGGTGAGCTTGTGCTCCTGCAAAAGCAAGATGTCGATCCGTCTGGCAAGGGCAAGCTGCAGCTCCTGTTGAACAATCAACTTCCTGGAACCAAGTGCCCCACTGTTGTGGAGACTATTCACATTCTAGGATGCAAGGTGTAGGCTCATGGGGAAACCTGTGACTGATCGAACAGGGATCTGTTCGGTTTGGATACTGCTGATGAGGAGGACAGAGTGTGAGGCATGCAAGTGCGCTTTGCCGCTAGTCTAGACGGTAAACTCCAATCCCGCATGGGGGCCCTCGGCCGCCGAGACCATAGGGGTGATAGATGCTCCAAGTGGTACCATCAATGCATCTATCAACCATGCTGAGAATCGCCACTCTATACACTGGTAGAAACGGGCTGCATGTGCCAGGGGCCACTCGATCACGTCCCTCGGAGCTCTCCACTATGGGGGAGGCTCGAAAGATAATGCTCAAATGTGGGACCTCGGCACTAGACCACTAGTTAATGTCCATCATGCAACCAGACCACCGTTGTGCAAACAGTGCTAATCCTTCATCTCCCATCCATTGGCAGATGTGATCCGCCACCTGACTCTTCAACTCCTCCTTAGTCTGTGTAGTCGTCCACTCCCCTAAGTGACAGGATTGAAGAAAAAAGGCTTAGTTTGGTCCATCCGGTGGTGCTAGTAGATGGGCCTTGCCCCTCCTTGACTTACGAACCACAAAGATCCCCACCTCTAGAGGTAGTGGGAACTCTCCACTCTCCGCAACTCTCGGGTAGAACCATGGGCCACTGCGGAAGAACTCCTGAGGCAACAACTGTGTCTGTCTCGGGAAGGTGTGGCAGGTAGCAGGGATTGATGAGATGGTGGCTGTGTGGGAGGGGGAAGACTGCTAGTGCGCGGAGGAGGTAGGTATGTGTGGCTCATCACCCCCTGTGGGAGGAGGGGGGATGGGCCTAAGGGGGGTCTCCTAAATTGGGTGCGGATCAGGGGGGGTGCTCGGTAGGGGGAGTGATGGGAGGGAAGAGGATCAAGGGATGGTGGGATGGACAGGGATGCAGGGGGGGGGGGGGGGGGGGGGGGTGGGTGGGTGGTGGGGGGGGGGGAAGAACAGTGTGGATGGATGAAGGGATTGCGGAAACTCAGGCGAGGCGGTCTGTGGCGCAGGTACAGGATGTGGGGGGGCTGTGGAGTGCCCAAAATCGTGGCAACGCAGGCTGATGCCCTACTTGCCCAGTCACAATGACTTGCTGCCTAAAGGAATGCCCACCTGCCTCAATCTCTAGGAACTATGGGATATTCTCGACCTCTTTTACTGCCACCTGTACCTTTGGGACTCCTGCTACTGTCACTGCATCCGCGAAAGACGCGGGAAGGACACTGTCGAAGAGCCGTCCAAAGTCTTCCACCAATTGGCGATACTCAATCGCTAGGCTGGAGAAAAGAAGGGTGACCGGGTGCCAAAGAAACCTGTTGTGGAGTGCAAACGCCTCCACAGTAAAGCCACTATACCAAGGGACCATGTATATGACCCCCTTCGTGGACGCATATGGTGCAATGGCGAGTAACTCGCGAGCTCCGTCCGCCGAGCTGAGCCGAACCATCAAGATCCCTTGGCCCAACAGGACCGCCTCCACGATCTACGATGTGCCGATGCACAGCGTGCAATGAAGCCAGTCCCGAAGTTGGGCCTTGGCTCGGGAATGTCCTACTACCTGACCATAAATCGTTGTTTTCATTAGCTCCAGCTCCTTAGCTCGGATGGCTAAGAGCTGCTACTCAAAGAGGACTACGTGCAAGATGTTTGACTGGGGGGCAGTCACAGAGTGCCCTGGCGTTTGACCAAAGGTTTCCATTGCGCGTCCCTTCTGAGAGAACTACCAATCACGTCGTGGTGCAACCTGAGGGGTGGGAGTTGCTGCAGATAGAGGGAGCAACTGGAGGGTGGGGGGGGAGAGGGGGGGTCAGCAAACTGTTTGGGCGGGAGGGAGAAAGTCTCGCTTGGTAGACACATTATCAAATTCAAGTGAAAGACTTTTGAGAAGCACTCCAATGCAAATGTCTTCATCCATCTTCAAGTTGATTCTTGCAAGTTGTGTCCTTGGTTTCTTCTCTTGACCACTTGTGATTGACCACAATCCTTTCTTCATTAGGATCAGTTTGATCCTAGTTTGCCATGTATGGAATCCAATTCCATTGAATCGGGATGTCGGTGAGTCCTTGCCCATTCTGAGATTGCAAGATCAACAGCAAATCAGCTCCAAACAATTCAAATTTAAGTTGAGCACAAGTGCTAAGAAGCACTAGGTGATTAGTACCAATTGATGCTAGATGATTTGGTCGCCATAATGCCCTTGAAGTTGGTATCTTCAAGATCTTGCAGATTTGAGTCTTCAGCTCCTTGATTTGATGCTGGAGTTGCAAAAAAATCAGTTTTGATCAGGGGCAAAGCTGATAATGTTAAATGACATAAGTGCTAAAAGCACTAGATGGGTGTCATTGGACACTGTTGCCTGAAATGCTTGAGAATCTTGTCAAGAACTCCCCTCCTTGCTGGTAAATAACTTGAATGCTTGCTGAAGACCGAGTGTTGGACCAGATTAGAGAGTCAGTGACTTGATTTGAGCCACAGAAGTGAGAGAAGGAAATGAAGCAAAACCTTGGAGCTTGATAGCTACGGCTTCCCTCTTTAGGGTTTTGACAAGCAACTGGTTTTTTTCTTATTGCAACACGTAGATTCAGTCATTTTACAAACCCTCTGGGCTAGAGATAAAGTGGTTATGTGGCTTCAATTGTCCTATGGTCGTGGGCAGCATCGATGCACGTGCAGGTGGAATCGAACGTACGAACAACATATGGCGCAGAAAATGCAGCAACTGACTAATGGCGCAATGTTGGAGCGTGGAGGCAGCAATGTTGAGGTTTGACGTGATAAGCCGGAGCGCCCTGAGTCAAGGAGTATTTCCCTAGAAGAAACCACGAGCTGAATTGGCCTGGATTGGGAGCTTCAAGTCCTCCACTGAAGGTGGGTAGCTATGGAGGTAGGTGAGAGATCCAAGGAAAAGTGGAGCGAGCCAGAATATCAAACTAGAATGACTCAATTAGTGGCTTGATGACTCACTAGCTTAAAACTCGCTCTAATACCATGTTAAAATACTGAGAATGCATGCTATGGAGGATCACTGATGAGCAAATAGACAATCATAATGAGGCAGAAGCATTGATAAAGAAGAACATCTAATATTACCCAAGCATAATGCAAGTGCAACTGACTGATAATAACTGATGGAATGAGTGCCGTTTATAGGCTTTTAGCAGGTGGTATTGGTAGGTCGAGATAGGTGGAAAGACATGGTATTCAACAACCGTGGTTTTAATAAACTATGCATACATGACCTAGTCTAAGGCTTTATTTGTTGTATGTTTCTTTGCCTTATTTGTCCCATACAAAGAGGCTATGGTGGATGACTTGCACATGGAGTCCACACAATCGTACGGAACTCGGCCTCAAGCAAACGGCCCATGCGCCAACAATTCGATGCATTGTCGGTAACAACTTGCACCACATTTGAGGGGTCCACCTACAACTACAATTTACAAATAGAAGTTATGTATAAATCAAATTTCAATAATGAATCATGATATTATCATAATGAAAGAAAGTCAAATAAATTTAAAACGCAAATTGCAATGTATATCTCAATGATAGTTTGTCGAATGTGGCAATAGATGAATGCGCCCATCGTTTTTCTCCCCCTCTTACCGGTATCTACGGCCCACAAAAATTAAGTGCCGAGTGGACATGAGACAAGTATGTTGATGATGCCCCATTTCTTACGATCACTCCATCCGTGGTGAGAATGGGGCAACCATATTTTATCCATGCGGCCTAAATAGGATCAAGGACTCTATCAATCCCCTCCTCTATTTAATCTTTCTGGTCCTCATGTCATTGTATGTGACACCGGTCCACCCTTCACATGGACCCACATTGGCAATGGCTTTTACCATCTTCTTTCAATGCTCTTGCTTTAGAACATTGAATGCAAGATTGCACTCAATCACCGTGCATGCAATTTCAATGTCCCCAAGTCGTTGCCTTTATCTAAGAAAGGAACCAATCCAGGAGCTTGAGAGAGAGACGATTGTCTCTCTAGCACCGCATGAGTCTCCACTCTTTGTCTTTTACCGTAGCCGGATGTGGATATGGAGCCCCCACCACCAATCGTATAGGCTTCTTCCACATCGGTTGAAGATACACCCACATTGGATGCTTCTTCATTAGTAGGCATAGGAGTTGGTGCCCATAAGCCACTTCCTCCTCCTCTTGTGGATCCTCCACAATGTTTTGAGGGATCTCCTTGCATGGAGCAACTTGCCCCCCCGTCTTGGAAAGATGCTGGAGAAGCCGAGTTGCACCATTTGTATAGCGCTTCCCGCAATACTTGCATGTCCAATGGTGGGAGTTGGACTTCTTTGTGTCCCTCTCCACATGGATCACATGCAAATTGAAGGCCTCGTACTTCTCACGAGTCATGGTGCCAATGACAAATAAAGAGGCGAGAGAGAGAGAGAGAGAGAGAGAGAGAGAGAGAGAGAGAGAGAGATGCTTGAGTCTCGACTCTTGAAAGTTGAGAGGGAGACTTGAGAGGCCCGAAGGTTGGGGTAAGGTTGAAAGAGCAAGAGTGAGAGAGAGGGATGGGAGATGAGAATGGAAAATGCTTTGATAGGATGCGGTATAGAGGGGATGGGAGATGAGATTTGAGAATGGCAAATGCTTCAATAGGGTGCGGGAAAGAGGGGATGGGAGGTGAGATTCGAGAATGACAAATCACAAGTCCATTCAAGAATCAAGATCCAAGAGAGGAAGATGAGAATGGTAAGCCACAAGTGCTTGCTGAATTGGTGTGGAAGCATGGAGAAGAGGAGCACCTTTTGTAGATGAGAGAAGGGTCAAAGTTCAAACAGTCAAAGAGGGATCAACGGTCAAAGAGAGGGCTTGCCAGCTAGAGATATCCAAGGCTTCCCACCCCCCCAAAAAGTGCCACACAAGCAGGCAGAGTCAAAGCGGGGGCACAGAAAACGTGTGATGCGGGATCGATGATGCGTAGGCGACCTGGCCCAAATAGGCCCAAAAAGTCGTCCGATTTTGTATGGATACGTACCGTACGGATCATACCGTACGCACCTATCTGTACAACATACGAAGGCAACTATGAGGGAAGATTGGGTAGCGTTGATTCGTACACCTAACGCATGCCCAAAAATTTGCCATACATCCAAGGCTGTCCAAAGATTAGAAGCATCGGCTTTTAGAACCATAAAAGTATCATCAGCCAATGCCTGACCAACAAACTATCATTGCAAAGGTAGGGATAGACCAGCTAACTACCCCATATCATAATATCCTGAATGCACAAATGTCCGTAGACTATGCATGGCATACACAACAGGAGGTTGTTCTAGTGCAATTGGACTTGGAAAAGGCCTTTGACTTCTTTGAGTGGTCTTTTCTTTTGCAGATCTCATGGCAATTATCGGTTTTGGACCTTGTATGTCCAAGAGACCATCAATATGGGTGCCACCTCCCATGTTATGCTAAATGGTGGAGTCACTGAGTCCTTTTCCCTTGCGTGATCGATCTAATAAGGTTGTCCTCTCAGCCTACTCTTCTTTGCACTTGCTACTCACCCACAATATTTCTGCCCTTAATAAGCCCATATTGGTGAGGATGAATAAGATCATGCAAGTGTTTATGGAGACAATTTGCCAACACCCTCACAACGATCTTATATATAGAGCCCATCAATGAAATAGGTCTCCACTGCATAAGCTTTGATGGGGACGGGAGTTTGGGAATTAGCTTAATCAGCCCTTCTTTCAACGATAAAGGCATGTTGCCCAGAGCCCAAAACTATTGGCACATGGTAGTCAAAGGTTAAAGTGGAAATAGCCATTTCATTACAGAATAAGATGAATAAATGAGGATGACCATCACGATCGCATGGGCTGCGCAAAACATGAGATACAACTATACTCTAGTATATCTGATACAAAAAAAAAGAGAGACCTATGTCAAATAAATCTTTGATAAAGCATCACTATCATCATCATCATCATCATCAGAACCATCGAAGTGCTCATTAAGAGAGTCTGAAGATGACTCCTCGACATCCAATGATGAGATACACTCATACTCATCCTCACTGATGAGGTTACCATCATCATCAAATGATGGCTCCCTAGCGGGCGGCTGTGTAGGCAAGGAGGGGATGTCATCATGAGGCACAAGATGTGAGCTACTAGAGCCCCGCCTTACATATGTCTGCAAGCCAAACCACCCCTCCTCAATGATGGAGGGCGTCGAATGACCATGCCCATGTTACCACCTACTCAAACTCCTCGTCCACCAGCACACTGACTGCGAGTGTCACGAGTATCTGCTGCTATAAGCTCTCTATAGAGCTCTGCAAAAGTCAACCTCCTTATGTATACACGGAAGAGTATCGCCCATCAACTTGAATGTATCAACATTCACCTACACAATGCAGTGATACACGTAAGATTGATCATTGTAATTGCTAAAGTCTAAATTGTAAAGTATAAACTTCAAAGTTCAAAGTTTAAAAGTTAAAACAACAAATTTTAAATGTTATGGTTAAGTTTTTAAACTTTACCTGCTTCGGACTACCCATGCTCATCATAGCCCTCATCATGCGTAAGTTAGTGCAGCAATAGACTAGCCGCTCTTACTCTCGTGTGCTAAGCCAATTGCGAATCTTTGTGTGAATGAGAGAATACGCACTCCAGTTTGTCTCACATGCACCCGAAGAGCAATCCTGGGCAAGGACCCTTGTGGCTAAGGGCTGAAGGATCTCCAGTGCATATCCAAAGTTTTGCCACCAAAATACAAGCTTCACAAGTGACTCTCTCCTCCAACAAGTGGGAGAAGCAAAAGCCACATACCCTCTCTGATCTGCATAGCATTCTAGCTTCTCCAATACTGCGTTGTGGTCATCCACAGGGACCACACGAGTCAAATAAGCAAGCTGGTCCGAACGGAACTCTCTATCATCCATGACCGCCGGTGACTTGTAGGCGGGATATACGAATGAGGCAAAACCATGGATGGGCTTATATATCCACGTCCATCTTCTCTCTACTATCTCTAAAACATATGCACGCTCTGTCTCTGTGATCACTGTACAAGCACGTGCCTCCACCAATGACGCTCTAAAGAAGTGAACGGGAAGGCCCATGGTAGACCCCTCGCAATCACTCATTTGCAACACCCTATAAAAGGGAGTCACGACAATGACAACGGCACGAAATTTTTGCCAAAACTGCTCATTAAGGCACAAGCGCTGCATGGCTTTGGCCTCTCTTTCATGCTCATCCCACTCATTCCATAGAGTGGACACCAGTGTCTGGCGCAAGGCGGACGGCACCTCATAAAGACGCTCCAACAATAACCACAGGTAAGCAAAGCAAGTTGAAGAAGGCTTCTTCAACTCCAATGTGCTATGCTCACGATACATCGCAAGCACCTTTACCTTTACCGCGAAGAATGTGACAATTGATGTAGCTTTACGGACCACTCTCTTCACCTACTTGAGCTTCCCAATGTCCTCCATGAGCAAGTCTAAACAATGACTTGCACATGGAGTCCACACAATCGTAGGGAACTCAGCCTCAAGCAAACGGCCCATGCATCGACAATTCGATATATTGTTGGTAACATCTTGCACCACATTTGAGGGGCCCACCTACAATCACAATTTACAAATTACAAGTATACTTATTACTAACAGTACTTCGAAATTGGAGTTTAGAGAGAGAAAGAGTCTAGAGAGAGTTGAAACTTGAGCCTTTCAACTTTCAACTTTCAAGATTCAAGAATAAAGAAAGATGGGGCCCAAGGGTTGGGGGCCTTGTGGCCCGGGGGGGAAAGAGAGAATCGAGATAGATCATAGATACTAGAGAGAAGTTAATTATTAGAATAGGGAGATAGATAGTTACGTATAAATCAAATGTCCATTATGAATCATGATATTATCTCGATTTCGACTTAGAAGGCGAATTAAATTATGAATCAAATTTCAATTTAGAAGACGAATCGCAATGTATACCTCAATGATACCTTGTCGAATGTGGCGGTAGATGAATGCGCCTGTCGTTTTTCTCCCCCTCTTGCTGGTATCTACGGCCCGCAAAAAGTAAGTGGCGAGTGGACATGAGACAAGTATGTTGATGATGCTCCGTTTCTTACAATCAATGGTCCCCCGATGACGGTCTATCTAGCACCTCTCTCTGGCTATATCTAGGGTGGTTCCTTGTGGCGGGGCCACCAGTTGGTCCAAGGAGGGCTCTAAAGTGGTGGAAACAGTCGATGCTCAGTCTCTGTCTCTCAGTTAACCTAATAGAGCTGGCAAATCCTATCCTCTAGAAGGAGCAAGTCTTCATCGTATCTACCTACCTCAATCTGTAGCTGGTGTGAGGATAGTGAGGGAGTGAGGGAGTGAGGGAGTGAGTGAGGGATCGAGGAGAAGAAGTCCCCCCATCTCCTCTCTTCATCTTCTTCTCTTCTCTTCTCTTCTCTTGTCTCTCGCGGCTATCGAGGATGGAGCTTAACGGAAAGAGATTGAGCGTGCTTGAGCTTGCCTCAAGGATCGTGGAGCTACAGGCGTGCAAGAGAGAGGAAGGTACTCAATTGAGCATCAAGGTAAGCTCACTACATCCCAGGGGTAAGGATAGTGCATTGGCTATGTGAGAGGTAGCCATGGCCGCTCGACTTGAAACGCTTGACCAATAAGTGGTCTGTAGGTCTATGCCAGTATGGTGTTTACTCCAAAGCGAAGGAAGTGGAAAACGAGGCATCAAGAGAAAATGCGCAAGGTAGAAAAAAGGGGAAAGATACCCTACAAGAGAGTGGGCCTGAAGAAAACCTAAAAGCATGGGAACAACCACCAAGTGTAGAAGACCACCATGAAAGTCGCAAAAGCCAAAAGCAAGAAGGAGCACCTTTAAATATAAAGATGCAGCCAAAACCACTATAAAAGAACGCCGGGCTCCCTCCTGCGCAATTTGTAACCATGAACGGGTGGTAGGACTAAACTAGGAAGAGAGGAGGACAATGGGAAAAGAGCCTAGCAGCCATGTAAGAAAAGGGAGATAAGGGGATTACTGCCCAAAAGGGATTTAGGGTTTTGTATATATAATATAAAGTTTAAAAAGTGAATGAGAGCTCATTCTGGGCGAGTGGCAAAAAGCTTCTTCTTTTTCTTTTCTTCTCTTGTCTTCTTGCTTGTGCTTGAGTGAGGGAGTGAGGGTGAGAGTGAGGGATCAAGGAGAAGAAGCCCCCCATCTCATCTCTTCATCTTCTTCTCTTCTCTTCTCTCCTCTTGTCTCTCGAGGCTATCGAGAATGGAGCTTGACGGAAAGGGATTGAGCTTGCTTGAGCTTGCCTCAAGGATCGTGGAGCTACCGGCGTGCAAGAGAGAGGAAGGTACTCAATCGAGCATCAAGGTAAGCTCACTACACCCCACAGGTAAGGATAGTGCATTGGCTATGTGAGAGGTAGCCATGGCCGCTCGACTTGAAACACTTGACCAATAAGTGGTCTGTAGGTCTCACGGGTTGAGCAAGAGAGCTCCCTTCATATGGTTAGTGCTCCCATCTCTACTTTAATAATCCCATGCGGTACGGCTTACTCCAAATCATCTCTGAAATCATTAGTACTAGGGGTCTCTCCATCTGCTACTATCCCTCATATATCTCCTCTCCCCCAAGTAGTGGGGTTGATCTTGCATCGCTCTCCTCATGTGATAGAGCCTCGATCCCCATATGGGGACCCTATATAGAAGTGATGGTGTGACCAAAGTGTCAAAGAGCTAGAGCTTAATTTGAGGCTCTTAAAACTGTATGCGTGCACAATGGCTCTCCATCAATCCTAGAGTCGCATAGTCTTGTATTAGTCTATCCTCTACTGCCCTCCTCAAATTGAATCTTGGCCATGAAAATGTAATCCCCAAATAAATATATCTCTGGACCACCTCCATTATCTCCTCTCCATATGTGAAAGGGGGTACTAATGAGGGAATCCACTGGGAGGAAGTATTAAACACCATAACCTTTGTTTTCCCAAGGTTCACTATGAGATCTCTGTCTTGACAGAAGGCGTACAGAAGTGCATCTAGGTGGCGCTACAATCCCTCAATGTACTGGAGATGAGGACTATGTCATTTTCATGCACTAATATGGGTATCAATGCGCCCCCCCACCCGGGCCAGCTCCTTCCCCTACATGACTATCGATGTAATCTCATTTCTTGGTACGAAAGCTCTCATCTAATGCTATGACTAACTACGTGGAAAATAAACAAAAAACAATACAGAGTTGATAAGTACAAAATGATGTCTAAGCCAAATACAATGTGAAACTGCTCAGGAGGCATTCTCATCTCAAGATATCTCTCATGTGTCTATCTAGCATAGAGAAATTGAAGCGGTGAGATATCGTCGAGAACTGGACACCTGCGATCTTCACTGGCCAATTCTTCAGTACCCCGAATGGCTTCACTCTCATACCATTTGCTAATGTGACATTAAACCTAGCAATTTCCACGGGCGGGTTTCCCCAAGTCTGAAGCACTGTGTGGCTAAGCACACTAACCCCAGCTCCCGTGTCTACGATTCCCTTTCTTGTTGTGTCACCCAGGGCTACAGAGCAGTTATAGACGCTGAAGGTGAATACTGCCAATATATCCACTCCTGCGGGGGCTGGAAGAGATTTGATGCGCTCTAATACAGCCACTGAATATACCCGAAAACCAACCATTCCTGCAGCCTTCTATTCCTACTGTTTGCGGAAGAACCATACAGAGGATATTTGCTCTCTGAAAGAGATGCATGAACAAAGACAGAAGGATGAAAATGCAAGATTTAACTTGCTGGAATCTAAAATAACAACACAGGATATTGGACCAAAGCATAGGGAATTTGGTCCTAATTTCGATCCAAGGAGGTTTCCCTCTCAAAGTTACAGAGGACGACAGTTTGGCGGTGGTTAGAGATTAGAGGTGGAATGTTATAGGTGTGGAGAAAAGGATCATATCTCCCCAAATTGTCCAAACCCTAGACGATCTGTGGATTACAAGCCCTTATGCAGCCGATGCAAAGGAGAAGGCTACACTGCAAAGGACTGTTCGAGTCCAGCCCCTGTAAAGGCCAATGGCACTAACAGCCAACAAAAGGTACAAGAGCCTGCCTCCAATTTGGTAGAGTTGGAAGTTGCTGCTGTCACTCGCACCAAGAATAAGGGACCGATTGTGCAAGAAGAGAATAACTCTCTTGCCAAGACTGTGAAGTTCAACCTGCCAACAGATGGATAGGGTGGCTCCTTGTGGTGGGGCCACCAGTTGATCCAAGGAGGGCTCTATAGTGGTGGGAACAGTTGATGCTTGGTCTCAGTCTCTCACTCAACCTGATAGATCTAGCAAATCCTCTTCTCTAGGGGGAGGAAGTGTGTGTCGTATCTACCTACCTCGATCTCTAGTAGTTGGTGTGAGGATGTATGAAGTTGTCCAATGGCTGATCATACACCATGAGACAGGTGTGCAACCAGGTATCCTGGGCCGATAACAAAGCCATTAGGGATATGTGTAGAAGATGCTTCCAGTAGAAAGCCTTCTTTGTCTCCATATCCTCAATAGTTGTGACCCATGTTCTAGCTATATGTATCTAAATTATGTCCATCCTGATGGTCCGGTTCAGCTCTTCTCAACTGAGTTCCAAGTGAGGAAAATCCAACCTATACTATAGTGCTGGGAGGTAATCCATGTGTACTCCATATAGCCGTAACCATGCCTCTCTCTGAGCATACCAAAAATTAGTATCCCCCTGTAATGCTAGCTTTCTAGACGACTCTAGTGCGAGCCAGGAGTATCCTTGTCTCGGCAATTGCTAGACCCAATGCAAGAAGGTCATTGTCTCAAGAAGGGTCTATGCCACTATGGTTAGTGCTCCCATCTCTACTTTAATAATTCCATGTGGTAATAGAGGACTGACTTCAGATCATCTCTCAAATCATTAGTACTAGGGGTCTCTCCATCTGCTCCTAACCCTCATATATCTCCTCTCCCCCGGGTAGTGGTTGATCTTGCATGGCTCTCCTCGTGTGATAGAGGCTCAATCCCCATATGGGGACCCTATATAGAAGTGATGGTGTGACCAAAGTGTCGAAGAGCTAGAGCTTAGTTTGAGGCCCTCGAAACTGTGCGTGCAGTGGCTCTCCATCGATCCTAGAATTGCATAGCCTTGTGTGAGTCTATCCTCTATTGCCTTCAAATTGAATCTTGGCCATGAAAATGTAATCCCTAAATAAACATATCTCTGGACCACCTCCACTATCTCCTCTCCATATGTGAAAGGGGATACTGATCAGAGAATCCACTAGGAGGAAGTATTAAACACCATGACCTATGATCAGAGAATCCACTAGGAGGAAGTATTAAACGCCTGGACTGCGCATCTTGGTGGCACTACAATCCCTCCAGTGAGCTGGAGATGAGGACTATGTCATTTGCATATAGCAATATGGGTATCAATGCCCCCGCAAGCCAGCTCCCTCCCCTGCATGACTATCAATGTAATCTCCTTTCTCATCAATAGAAATGCTGCATAGAGTAGGTGAGTGGGAATCCTTGTTTCACTCCAATGGTGCTAGTGATCTCCTCTAATAGCCCTTCTAGTGCTCAAACCTCCCTAGTGACAGACTCATACAGTGCTAGTACCCCCCATCTCATCTCCATCGGGTGCCGGGTCCTCTAGATCCTGTAGTGTTTGCAGAAGCTTAGCACATGGTACTGTGTCAAAGGCCTTACCGCAATCCACAAAGCAGCAGTATATCCACCTCCCCTATGCCTTGCTCTCCTCAATGATGGCTCAGAGTGCAAGGATATGATCAAGGACGGAGTATCCCCTCCAAAACCATGCATGTCCACATGCCTATTATTGATGCTTATCTGGCCATTTTCCCACCTCATGCTCTAATATTGATCCATGAAGCTTGGCTAGCACATGGCCAAACATGATTGTTCTATAGTTCGTAGGAACCATGGGGTCTCGAGCTTTCAGGATTGGTACTACAGAATTAGCTCACCACCTAGCAGGGAAGCCTTCACATAGGGCCGTGTTAAATAAGTGGGCTAGAAGGGGTACGAGTATATCTCAAGCATGTGATTATGTGCTCTAATACTAGACAATCTTGGTCCTGAGGTCGGCCATTCTCTCCTCTGTTGATGGTGTCATGAACTCTCCCCGTGCTCAAGAAGGTAGATGACATGAGTATGTCCTCTGGTGGCCGAGGCAACAAGGGCAGGCCATGTACTTGATATAGTGAGATAACACCTGAAAATAGGAGTTTGCTTAAAAGTCTCACCATGCGACTATGTAGAGGTTCAAAGAAGTCCAAAAGTACTAGAAAATATTAGAGATGTTAAATCAATAAACCTACAAATGTGTTCAGCACTGAAAATAAGAGTTTGCTTGAGAATCACTTTTTTTTTGCAAGTAAAATGTGGCTGATTATATTACTCGAAAAGACTAATTACAACAGAATGCTCATGCTCGACAGACTCGCTGGAGCTAGTGCACGGTCATAAATAGATCATGTGTACAAGCCTCTCAAGGCAGTCTAGTGGGGATGGGGGCAAGAAGCCATTACGCAGGGGGGTATCGCCATTTGGGGCTACCTACCTACATCACGAAGAACAGGTCCTATCCGCGCCAAGTGCACATGAACTTTGCCAAAGTCGCCTGTACTGAAAGTCTCTCCCCGCCAAAAACGTCCTCACACCGCGCCTTCCAGATGTGCCATCCAATAAGACTCCCTACGATCTCCCATAGCTCAGAGCGGTGGGCTCCAATACTTTGCAGATGGCTAGATCCTCCAAGCCGACCACTGCATAAGACCCAGCCTCAATGATGAAGGTCGTGTCCTACATATCCCGGCCTCATACAAAAGGTAATGGCCCTAACTGACTGCTTGCCAACAGAAAGCTCCCCATGAGTACATCCCAGGATGGGTGCCATACGGCAGAGAATGCAGCATGCTTCTCTCCACACGATCTGCGCTGCCTCACACGACCAAAGGCAGTGCTTTGGAGTTTCCAAAAATTGTTGTGTGCAACGTTTACAACCTCCATCCTTCTGCATCCGGGCTAACAAACTCCCCACCGCAAGGCCTCCATGTACCAACAGCCATAAGAAATACGAAACCCTCCTCGGCCTCTAGCTGTCCCATAGGCGGTGCCAGAAAGCATTCGTGATGTGCTCTACTCAGTATCAACTACACGAAGGCGCCAAGTCCATATCCTCCTGCATTTGTATGTGTCTCCCAATCCTGGTTGTGTAGTCCACAAATCTCGATGGCTTCTTGGTGACAGCAATGACCGGCCATAGCCACTCTCCAGGGTCCCACTCCAACTCATCAAGTGGCCTGCCTCCCATATCCAGAGGTGCCACTCACGAAGCTCTTCACAGAACACATAAGGGTCAAGACGCCATGTCTTTCCCTGAAGGCCAACCACCCGCATCCTCCTCCACGGAAGAAAGTCCCAATCATCCCACTAGATATAGGGGTGCTCACCAACTTGTATCCCATCTCGATCTCTGACCTAGGGGTTCCAGATCACCGGTTGGCGGTCTACCTCCTCCTAGCAGATTGGGGGGCTCTAAATTAGGGCCTCACGGAGGCCCTACCATACACAAAGTAGGCTATGTAGGAACGAGGATCTGGGGGGAGTGATCTGGGCCGTCGAGAAGATCCATCTCAAGGACGGCCTCCAATCACCGCCAAGCCTCAATCTACACTCCTCGAGACCCTCTTGCAATAGGACCTTCCATGTCTACCCTCGTGATGTGAAACCGTGGAATACTAGCTTGCCAAAAAGGACCAAACTCTGATACTCTGAGTCTATAATCCCAAGCCCTCCCTCTAATCGATGTCGGATGATGGTCACCCACGCCACCTTTGCCCGGGAGTCCCTGGAACTGTCTGATCCGGCCTAGAGAAAGTTCCGCACTAGGCGGCAAAGCTAAACTACATAGGACGAGGAGAAGCACCAAGGTGATGTACCAAGCCATCCCTAGGAGGACTTGGTTAACCACGAAAGCTTGGCCTCCTAGGGAAAGGCGAGTTGTACTCCAATAGGTCAGCTTCCTCCGAACAGAGTGGAGGACTGGAAGAAACTACTAGGCAGGAGTGATGTCGAGTCCCACCTAGAATCCTAGGTAACGGACGGTCTACACACCCATCTAAATCCCAAGTGGATGCCCCACTCCATGCTAGAGTCCGGGTCCGTAAGGAAACCAAGTGACTTTCGCTAGTTGATTTTCCCTCCCCTACAGTGCAAAACACCTCAAGAGCTAGTCTCACTCTCTCCAACATCAGCTCATCGTCCTCTATGTACAGTGTTGTATCATCTGCATACTCTGAGTCTAGCAGCTATGTCTCCTCTCTCACTGCAAGTCGAAGGTCACCTAACCCGCTCACATGTGACCTGAGCAAGTGAGACATCGCCTTTGCAAAGAGTAGGAACAGATATGGGGGTAGAGGGCAGCCCTGCCGGCGGACCGATCTCTCCAGTCAAAACTCCTCCCCTCGCCTGCCACCTATGAGAACCCTGCTACTAGCCGATCTGTAAAGTGCGGAGACCCCGCAGATCCATGCCTAGGGGAAGCCCAACCTCACCATGGTGCCCTCTAAGAAGTCCCAGTCAACCCTATCATAGGCTTTCTCCAAAATCCAGAAGTAGTACTGCCAATCCCTAACCACTGTGCTAGGCCCACTCTGTTGCCTCAAAGAAGGTGAAGACATTGTCTAGGATGCTCCTATCCTCGACAAAGCCTGTCTGTGTGTCATGAATAATGTCTGGAAGCACAGGGCGGAATCACCTACCAATCATCTTTGCCCGTGCCTTATTGGCTACTGACAGCAGCGTGATCGGTCTCCACTGGGATAGCTCCAACCGGTCTCCCTCTTTGGGAAGGAGATTGATAAGACCTACCGATAGACTCCCTGGCATCCTTCGTGAGCTGAAAATCTCCTGGAAAGCCAGCAATAACGGGTCCTCCACCACCTTCTAGTAGGTAGTGAAGAAGGCCTTGGAAAGGCCATCTTCTCCCGGGCATTTCTGCCCCTCCTATGCATGGAAAGCCTCCTCAAGTTCCTTCTCTGTGAAGGGGTCTAGGAGGGAGCGTCCCATCTATGTGACGAGGGACAAGATGAGATCCCAGACCTACTATCTACATCGTTGTCCTCTGGCTGAGGCTGTCTCCTGCTGGAAAAGGCATCCATAGTAGTTAGTGGCAATCTCCATTACCTCATCTGGGATAGAGCGAATCCTCCCATACCAATCCCGAAGGTTGCGTATTTGCTCTCCTGAGTTGTAGGGCTGATGCACTTGGAAAAACTCCCTGCACATCGTGTCCCCCTTCCACGCCCAGAAGGTTGCTAAGGTGCGGAATGAAAACTCTGAGCGCCTGTCCTCTAAGCCAGCGATGGCTGCTCGTGCGCACACCTCCTATGCGAGGAGGGTGGGCTCTCCTGGCGTCTCCTGTAGTAGTTTGTGCATGGCTGCTAGGTCCCATCGTAGTGCTCTCTCCTCCTCCCAGCTCTACTGCTTGGCCTGTAGGATTGCCTCCTGGCAGATACTACTCAACTCGGCTAGGACCTCTGCAACCTCCTCTGCAATCCAGTCCCTCCTACCCCACTCCCTAGTCCAAATCTACTCAATCTGTCTCTTCACCTCCTCCCTCCTGTAGATTGAATCTGGGATCCGATAGGGTCGTGTGTCTAGGGCAGATGTTGGGGCATCCAGTGTCAGGAGAACCAAGCAGTGATCAGACAAAGTGGTGCCAGCCAACTGCCCTACTTGGCCTCCACGAGAGCATCCCCACTCTCCCACATAAAATCTATCCAGCTACTCTAGCAAAACAATGCCTAGCCGCCTGTATCCCCAAGAGAAGTCCAACGACCTTTCCCTCCTATGGAAGGCTGGGTCTCTCCAAGCATCAGGTGCTCCCATTGCTAGTAGGAAGACCTCCCATGCCTCCTGCTACTCCCTAGCCATGCCCTGGTAACATGTGCCTCTGCCCTGCTGGTCCTCTAACACCTCCAGGTTATTGAAGTCTCCTCTAACAATCCAGGAGTCCATCTCTAGAAGTCCTGCTACGATCTCCGCCCAGAACCTGCTGCGTGCCCTAACCAAGGGCATAGACACTGAGGACTCCAAGGCACGAGTCTCCAATATCCAATCTAATCCATAGAACCCTCCTTGTCACAATCGTCCTGTGGTCCCGTACACAGGCGGTGAGCTGGGGCCAATAGAGGTGCATGCGCCTCCACTCTTGCCGTGGGTACTCATGGCGTGCTACCAGTAAGTGTGTGAACTACCTGGGAGTACCTTCCCTACCCACTGGGCTTGGCTAGGAGCGAGTTTGTGCTCCTAAAAAAGTAAGATGTTGATCTGTCCAGCAAGGGCAGGCTGCATGCAAGATGTAAACTCATAGGAAACATGTGACTCACAGAACACGCATCTATTCAGTGTGGAAACTACTCACGAAGAAGAAGAGCTATGAGGCATGCGGGTACGCTTTGCTACAGGCCTGGACGGTGAACTCCGTTCCCCCATGGTAGCCCTCGGGTGGCGGACCATGGGGGTGATATATGCACCTAGTGGTACCACCAAGGCATCTATCAGCTAGACTGAGAGACATGACTCTATACACTGGTAGAAACAGGCCACCTGTGCTAGGGGCCACTCGATCACATCCATCACAGCTCTCCACTGCGGAGGGGCTCGAAAGATAATGCTCAAATGTGGGACCTCGGCCCCAGCCCACCAATCAATGTCCATCATGCAACCAGGCCACTGCTGGCAAAAGAGGGCTAGTCCTCCTCCTCCCATCCACAAGGAGATATGGTCTGCCACCTCGCTCTTCACCTCCTCCTCTATCTGTGTCATCGTCCAATCTTCTGTGTGAGAGGTCTGAAGGAAGAAAGCGTAGTTTGGTCCATCCAGTGCTGCTAGTAGATGGATCATGCCGCTCCTTGACTTACGTACCATGAAGATTCACACCTCCAGAGGTAGTGGGAACTCGTTGCACTCCGCAACTCTCAGCTAAGACCATCGACTATTGCGAGAAAACTCCTGTGGTAGCAATTGTGCATGTCTCACGAGCAGCATGGACGAATGAGTTGGTGGCGAGCAGCATGGACAAATGAGTTGGTGGTTGTGTGGAGAGGGGGGCTTTTAGGCTGCAGGTGACTAGAGAATCTCGGCCTATGGGGCTCCTCACCTCCTCTTGTAGGGGGGGGTAGCAACCGTGGGAAGAGGGGAGGGTATGCAGGATGTGGGCCCTCGGGTGAGGTCATGGCTGTGTCCGAGGGGCTGACTACGGCCCTCCTTGCCATATTCCTCTCTATCTTCTCTGGACCCATGTAAAGCCTGTGACGGAGTGAGAGGATCGAGGTACAGCTGAGAGTGCAATAGACAGTGTGAGAGTGAGAGAGACAGAGTGAAGCACAACACCCAATCCAATAGACTGAAAGAGTGTCGAATGAAAGTACAAAGTACAACCCTTAAACCTTAGGGTTGTAGGGGGTGTTCACACCCGACACACGGTAAGTGCCCATAAGTGTGTAACATAAGCACATAAGCACTTACGAAAATAAGACTATAAGTCTGGGGGAAAAAACCTCTCCTACCGAGAGTAAAAAGTGCCCCAGTGTCCTACTGATCACCGACACTCCCATATAAGCGTAGGCGTAAGTGAGGCATGAGTCAAATACCCAACAAACCCCCTCGAGTGAAGAGTGATCAAGAGTACAAGGATCATCCGCTACCAAAGGATATCAAATTTAAAGCATCGCGAAATGCTTCAAATTTGTCACGAGGAAGAGCTTTGATGAAGACGTCTGCCACATTACTGGTGGTAGGACAATAGACAAGGCTGATATCACCTGCATGTAGCCTCTCTCTGACAAAGTGATAATGGATCTCAATGTGTTTCGTGTGGGCATGAAACACTGGGTTCCGTGCCACTGCAGTGGCACTCTGATTGTCAGTGAACAGAGGAGTAGGCTCCGTAACAGATACATCCAAATCAGCTAGCAAGCGTCTAAGCCATACGCATTCAACTGTGGTAGTGAAAGGTGCATTGTATTCAGCTTCACATGACGATGTGGCAACAGTGGATTGTTTCTTGCTAAGCCAAGAAATGCAAGAAGAGCCAAGAAAGAAACAATTGCCACTAGTGGAGTGACGTGTACCATAATCACCAACCCAATCAGAATCACTGTAAGCATTTAACTGCAGTGGTCTCCCCTTGGCATAAAGCAACCCAACAGATCGAGTACCCTCCAAGTAACGAAAAGCACACTTGACAGCTTGCCAATGTGACATACGTGGCTGATGCATATACCTGCTCAAAGCTGAAACTGCAAACTATATATCCGGCCTAGCGTTGCATAGGTAGATAAGACATCCAACTGCAGGAGCATATATATGTATATCAAGCAAATCACTGTCATCATGTAATGACAGTTTCAGTCCAGGTTCCATGGGAGTACAAACTGGCTTGCAATCCTGTAAGCCAAACTTCTCAAGAAGCTGCCCAATATACCTTGACTGTGATAGCCCAATACCTCAAGCATCATGTATGAACTGGATGCCCAAGTACTAATGCAAAACTCCCAAGTCAGACATGTCAAAAGTTTGCTGCAAATTTTGTTTGAATGCTGAAATCTGATCAGCATGTGTTCCGGTGAGCAAAAGGTCATCAACATAAAGACCTATAATCAACATAGATCCCCCTTCTTTACATACGTAAAGGGTAGACTCAGATGAGCTGTTTAGAAACCCCTGACCAAGCAAGAAAGCATCTATTTTTGCATACCAAGCTCTAGGAGCTTGTTTCAAACCATATAGTGCCTTTTTGAGCTTGCATACCAAATGTTCTGAGCCTTCAACTACAAAACCAATGGGCTGCTGTACATAAACTTCCTCCTGAAGTTCCCCATGTAAAAATACAGTCTTGATATCCAGCTGATGCACTGTCCAACCATAATGTGCAGCCAAAGTAATCATAGACCTGATGGTCGTCATACGGAAAGTAGGAGCAAATGTCTCCTCATAGTCAATGCCCTCTTTCTCTGCGTAGCCTTTAGCTACAAGCCGTGCCTTGTATTTATCAATGGATCCATCTTCTTTCCTTTTCAGTTTGTAAACCCATTTCGTTCCAATGGCTTTCTTCCCAAATGGCAAAGACACCAAATCCCAAGTTCGATTCTTAGTGATAGAATCAAATTCAGCTTGCATTGCTGCCATCCAATTCACACTGTGTTGTGCATCCTCAAAACATTCAAGCTCTTCTTTATCAAAAGTACTTGCTGCCATAACAAACTCCATGGTATGTGCTGAATCATGCAAACGAGTTTGCCTTCTAGTGCGACCAGCCATGGATGCATCCAAAGGACTATCTTGCATAGTCTGCAAATACCATCTAGGTAACTGTCTAGCTTCCTGACTGTGCAAGCTCTTGCTGAATTTCAGTTTCAGCATTATGCTGAATATTCCGATCAGCCAATGGCTGAATTTCTGCACTTTCCATAGGAGCAGCTGGCTGAACATTAGGTTCATTTTGAGTGTAAAAACAATAGTCGCTGTCCACAACAAAGGACGCGGACTCACTAGCAGTGGAAGGAGTAGTAGAAACAGACATGCCTGACTGCTTCTTCGTCTCTTTGGCAATGCGTTTCCGGCACTCAGTGATATAGTGGCCTGGCTTCTTACAATAATGACATTTTCCCTTTTTAGCTTGCGTCCCCCCTTGTGTCTGATTCTATGATGTGCCAGAAGTACCAGAACTCTGTGGAGCATTTTTCACCTTGTTGTTTTTGCCTTTTTGTCTTGCCACAAAAGCCTGCTCAGAGACTATAGCATCCACACCACTATTTTTCCTTGTTTGCTCCTCCTCTAGAAGCAAACTAACCAGCTGAATAAAAGTGAGTGGGTGCTCGGCAATCCTCATGGTGAGGTTTAATGCAGTATGAAAAGACAAGTACGAAGGAGGTAAGGAATTCAAGGTGGTGGACATCAACTGTGCATCCGAAAAGTACTCATCTACATTCATGAGCTGCTCCCGCAAGTCCTGAATCTTATTCAAGTGATCCTGCATAGACACACCCTCATTCATCTTCAAAGTTTCTAACTCTTTCTTCAAGAAAGAGATTCGAGTCTCATTCTTTCCTGCAAACATATGTCAGCCATGCATCTCGTGAAGAAGATGCTGAACGAATGTGAGGGATGATGGACCGCTGAACTGCCAAAGCAATCAGCGACGAAGCCTGTGCATCTCGTGTATCCCAAGCTTTTTGAGCTGCAGTTCTTGGAGGAAGTGGCTGAGGTGGAGCGGGCTGAGGTCCCCGTTGTCCACGTGTTCCTTGAGGAGGAGGAGGAGGAACGGGAGCTACAACTCTAGGTCGAGTTTCCTCTCCACTGACATAATCCCATAAATTCTTAGCCACTAATACTGTCAGATGGGAGAGGATCGAGGTGCAGCTGAAGTGCAGTAGACAGTGTGAGAGTGAGAGACAGAGTTGAGCACGATACCCAATGCAATAGTACTGAATAGAGTGTAAACTGAAAGTACAAAATGATAACCCTTATACCTTAGAGTTATAAGATGTCTGCCACATTGCTGGTGGTAGGACAGTAGACAAGGCTGATATCACCTGCATGTAGCCTCTCTCTGACAAAGTGGTAGTGAATCTCTATGTGTTTCGTGCGAGCATGAAACACAGGGTTCCGTGCCACTGCAATGGCACTCTGACTGTCAGTATATAAAGGAGTAGGCTCCATAACAGATACATCCAAATCAGCAAGTAAGCGTCTAAGCCATACGCACTCAACTGCAGTAGTGAAGGCTGCCTTGTACTCAGCTTCACATGACGACGTGGCAACAGTGGATTGTTTCTTGCTAAGCCAAGAAATGCATGACGAGCCAAGAAAGAAACAATTGCCACTAGTGGAGTGACGAGTATCAAAATCACCAGCCCAATCAGAGTCACTGTAAGCATGTAACTGCAGTGGTCCCCCCTTGGCATAAAGCAATCCAAGAGCTCTAGTACCCTGCAAGTAACGAAACACACGCTTCACAGCTTGCCAATGCGACATACGAGGCTGATGCATGTACCTGCTCAAAACTGAAACGGCAAACTGTATGTCTGGCCGAGTGTGGCATAGATAGATGAGACATCCCACTGCTGGAGCATAAGTATGGATATCAAACAAATCACTGTCATCATGTAATGACAGTTTGAGCCCAGGTTCCATGGGTGTACAAACTGGCTTGCAATCCTGTAAGCCAAACTTCTCAAGAAGTTGCCCAATGTACCTTGACTGACATAATCCAATGCCTCTAGCATCATGTACAAACTGGATGCCCAAGTAATAGTGCAAAATACCCAAGTCAGACATGTCAAAAGTTTGCTGTAAATTATTTTTGAATGCTGAAATCTGATCAGCACGTGTTCCAGTGAGCAAAAGGTCGTCTACATATAGACACAAAATCAGCATGGATCCCCCCTCTTTATGTACATAAAGGGTAGACTCAGATGGGCTGTTTACAAACCCCTGACTAAGCAAGAAGGCATCTATCTTTGCGTACCAAGCTCGTGGAGCTTGTTTCAAACCATATAGAGCTTTTTTCAGCTTGCATACTAAATTTTCTGAGCCTTCAACTGCAAAACCAATGGGCTGCTGTACATACACTTCTTCCTGAAGTTCCCCATGTAAGAATGCAGTTTTTATATCCAGCTGATGCACTTTCCAACCAAAATGTGCAGCCAAGGCAATCATAGACCGAATGGTCGTCATACGGGAGGTAGGAGCAAAGGTCTCCTCATAGTCAATGCCCTTTTTTTGTGCGTAGCCTTTAGCTACCAGCCGTGCCTTGTACTTATCTATGGATCCATCTGCATTCCTTTTCAATTTGTAGACCCATTTCGTACCAATGGCACGCTTGCCAACTTGCAAAGACACCAAATCCCAAGTATGATTCTTATGAATAGAATCCAATTCAGCTTGCATGGCTGCCATCCAATGCACACTATGTCGTGCATCCTCAAAACATTCAGGCTCCTCATTATCATGAGTACATGCTGCCATAACCAACTCCATGGAATGTGCTGAATCATGCAGTCGAGTTTGCCTTCGAGTACGACCAGCCAAGGGTGTTTCCAAATGACTATCTCTCATAGTCTGCGTGTACCATCTAGGCACCTGTCTTGCTTCCTGACTGTGTACAAGTTCCTGCTGAATTTCAGTTTCAGCAATGTGCTGATTTACTGCATGTTCCATAGGAGCAGCTGGCTGAACATTAGGTTCATTTGCTGAAGTACCAGCTGAATCACCAAATGTGATGGGCAGCAGCCCTTCAAAGACATCACGGGCAGCCTGATATGTATCAAAACCAGCCAAGGATAATTCTGATTTTTCATCAAATACAACATCCCTGCTGACAAAAACCTTCTTGGTCACGGGATCATAGAGTCTGTAGCCTTTGCTTTCGCTGCTATATCCCATCAAGATGCATTTTACAGCCTTGTTGTCCAACTTCTTTCGAAGTACCTGTGGAATATGGGCATATGCAAGACACCCAAAAGTACGGAAGTGGCCAACAGAAGGTTTGCGGCTGTGCCAAGCCTCAAAAGGTGTGACGGTTTTCAAGGCCTTGGTAGGGCATCTGTTCAAAATGTGGCAAGCGCACATGACGGCTTCCATCCAAAAACTATGAGGCAAACTCTTTGCCTTCAGCATACATCTGGCCATCTCCATGAGTGACCGATTTTTCCTCTCTGCTACCCCATTCTGCTGTGGAGTATATGCAGTAGTGTACTGATGGATAATGCCCTTCTGCTGCAAATAAGAATTCAGCATAGAGGACATGTATTCCCCCCCTCGGTCCGAACGGAGAGTCTTAATCTTGCAACCAGACTGAGTTTCCACAAGTGCACTGAAAGCCAAAAATGCATCATACACTTCTGACTTCTTTTTCAAGCAGTAGACCCAGCACAAACGTGTAAAGTCATCAATAAATGTTACAAAATAGTAACAACCACCCAATGACTGTGTCTGCATGGGCCCACAAACATCCGAATGCACAAGCTGCAATCTGGCTGTTGCTCTAAAAGCAACATCACGGGGAAAAGAGAAACGATGCATTTTCCCCAAAATGCAACCCTCGCATAAATGCTCAGGAGGTCTCTCCAAGAGAGGTAATCCATCCAACATCTGAGTACGCTGTAATAGCATCAAGCTGCCATAGTTTACATGCCCCAAACGAGCATGCCATAACTCTGCCTCTAACATAGCAAGAGTAAGAGTGGATGTCAAATATGCAGACTGATCTACCGAAAGAGCATCCAACTCATATAACCCATGACACAAAGAACCTGTCAAGACCAATGTCATGTGTTCCTTGTCACGGACCATGCAACGGTCATCATCAAAGGTGACCTGCAAACCACAACGTGCCATAGAAGAAATGGAAAGCAGATTCTTCTTAATGCCAGGCACATACAAAGCATCCTGTAGGCGGAGAATAGAGCCATCAATGGCTGTAAGCTGAATCTCCCCAATACCACGAACAGGGTATGATGCATTATTAGCACACTGAACAGACTTCCCAACGGGAGGTGCACCAAGAGAAGCAAACAAATCTCTACGAGATGTGATATGCCGTGAAGCACCACTGTCAAAGAACCAAGTGTCAGCATCTTCTGTAGAGCTAAATGCTCTATCAGCCCAAGAGACATCATAACTGCAAGTGTAAAAACAATAGTCCCTGTCTGCAACAAAGGACGCGGACTCACTAGCAGTGGAAGGAGCTGCAGAAACAGACATCCCTGACTCCTTCTTCTTCTCTTTGGCGATGCGCTTCCTGCACTCAGTGATGTAGTGGCCAGGCTTCTTGCAGTAATGGCATTTTCCTTTCTTGGCTTGCGTGCCCCCCTGTTTCTGACTTGTCTGTGAAGTGTTACTACTACCAGAACTCTGCGAAGCATTTTTCCCTTGGCTGTTTTTACCCTTCTGCCTTGACATAAAAGCCTGCTCAGAGGCTATACCATCCACACCACTGTTCCGTCTAGTTTGCTCTTCCTCTAGAAGCAAACTGACAAGCTGAATGAAAGTGATGGGCTCTTTCGAAATCCTCATAGTGAGGTTCAAGGCAGTATGAAAAGCCAAGTAAGAGGGAGCCAGTGAATTCAATGTCGTAGAAATCAGCTGCGCATCTGAGTAGTACTCATCCACATTCATGAGTTGCTCCCGCAAGTCCTGAATTTTGTTGAGATGATCCTGCATAGAATCACCCTCATTCATCTTTAGAGTCTCTAGCTCTTTCTTCAAGAAAGAGATGCGAGTCTCATTCTTTCCTGCAAACATCTGCTCCAATATCAACCAAGCTTCTTGTGAAGAAGCTGCTGAACGAATATGAGGAATGATAGAACGCTGAACTGCCAATGCAATCAGCGACATAGCCTGTGCATCCCGTGTATCCCAAGTTTTCTGAGCTGCAGTTCTTGGGGAAAGTGGCTGAGCGGGGTGAGGTGGAGGGGGCTGAGGTTGCCCTCTTGCACGTCCTCCTGGAGGAGGAGTAGCGGGAGCCACAACTCCCGGTCGTGCTTCCTCTCCACTGACATAATCCCACAAATTTTTTGCCACTAATACATTCTTCATCATGAAAGACCAAAGGGAATAATTGTTCCCATCCAATCGGTCTTCCTTGGACACATAGGTGAATACATCTCCTCCCTGATTTGCCATTATTTCCCAAAAGGCAATAGAGCAATGTCAATGCAGTACGGGCTGGAAATCTGCAAATTTCCAGAAATTGCAGCAAACACAAGTCTGCAATTAATGTGCAAAGGGTACTCTGTCACAAAAAAACTGTCACTGATGCACGCTTCCCAACGTGCAATTAGTACTCAGCAGCACTAAAACATCAAAAGCCCCAAAATTTTCTGCCCAAAATTTCTGTCACAAATGTCTGTTACAAAAGCCCCAAAATGTGCATTCAATGTGTCACAGACAGACACAGCACGTTTCCCAATGTGCAAACAGTGCAGTGCAACACTGTTATGAATAAATCCCCAAAATTTTGCCAAAATCTCTGTCAAAAACAGTCGGTCTGTGACTGTATCAGCAGTTTAAATGCATCTGTCCTCCAAATACACAAAAGCCCCAAAATTTTCTGACCATTCAGTCAGAAATTTGCATGAAATTTACTTTTCCAGTAAATCTGTGCCAACTCCGTGTGAACCGCCGCTTCCAGAATTTTATTCTAGGCTGAAATAATAAAATTTTTGAAAATTTTACCTGGTCGTGTGGCAACGCTGAACTGACGTGGAGCAGGTCGTCTGACGGGCGGGCGGACTGGCTGACGTGGAGCTTTACAACGGCGGTAGGCAGATTTGGCGGGCTGCGCGAATCTGAAGCGGGCAGGCAGGTCGTCTGACGGGCGAGGTAAGACTGTCGCGAGCAGGCGTTGACTCCGCCTGCACGAAACAGGGCCCTGGTGGACTGGTGGAGCTGCTCGCGAGCTGACGAGCGACTGCTGACGGGCAGCTGCTGACGTGGACGACTGTAGTGAGAAGCCTGCGCTGACAAACGTCAGCACCTGCAGCTGACGCGACACGCCTGCTGGTGGCGCGCTGTGACAGGGCAGTGTTGCGCGCCGACTGTTGGAGCTGCGCGCAGGGCAGATGCAGAACAGAGGTGGCTCGAGTGCGGTCAGGACTGCACGTTGCAAGCAGAAGCTGAGCTCAGAGCTGAGCTCTGATACCAAATGTCAGATGGGAGAGGATCGAGGTGCAGCTGAAGTGCAGTAGACAGTGTGAGAGTGAGAGACAGAGTTGAGCACGATACCCAATGCAATAGTACTGAATAGAGTGTAAACTGAAAGTACAAAATGATAACCCTTATACCTTAGAGTTATAAGGGGCTGTTCACACCCGAACACAGTAAGTGCCCGTAAGTGTGCACCACAAGCACATACAAAATAGTACACATAATCTGGGGGAAAAAACCTCTCCTACCGAGAGTAAAAAGTGCCCCAGTGTCCTAGTGATCACCCGCACACTCCCATATGAGCGTAGGCGTAAGTAAGGCGTGTGAGATACCCAACAAATACATTCTTCATCATGAATGACCATAGCGAATAATTGTTTCCATCCAATCTGTCTTCCTTGGATACATAGGTAAATACATCACCTCCCTGATTTGCCATGATGAGAAATTTCCAAAGACAAATGAGCAATGTCAAAGCAGTAAGGGCTGGAAATCTACAAATTTCCAGAACTTGCAACAAGCACACTTCTGCAATTAATGTGAAAGGGTGTACTCTGTCAAGAACTATCTTTAATGCACGCTTCCCAAGGTACAAACAGTGCTCAGCAACACTATAATGTCAAAATCCCCAAAATTTCTTGCCTCAAATGTGTTCAAAACAGTCTTTCTGTGACTGTAGCTGCAGTTCATATGCAAATGTCCTCAAAAAACATAAAAGCCCCAAAATGTCTGATAAATTTGGCCAGAAATTTGCATTCAATGTGTCCCAAACACGTTTCTGAATGTTGTGCCTGCTACGTAGGAATCCTCTCTTCCAGAAATTTATCTGGAATGAAAGGATAAAGAAAAAAAAAATTTAAAAATACCTGATGTACTGACAGGCTGTCGTTGACCACTCAGCGTGGTGCTGACGGGTGACACGCGGCGCAGCAGTAGACGTGGCAGGAGCCGGAGTCGCTGACGATGCCTGAACAGGGGCGTCGCAAGCAGGTGGCGCAGCACAGAAGGCAAGCACTGATCCACACGGGGTCTACAGGTGGTGCACTTGCAGAGTAGGCGGCGCCTCCAGCGGACAGGTGGCGGCGTCTCCTTGAGCCGAGGATGCTGGCGGACTGACTGGCGGTGGCGAGCTGCAGGAGGACACACTGGTGAACCTAGCGCTGATGGTGCAGTGGGAGCAGGAGTAGGCGGTGCTGGCGGGCAGACGAGCTGGAGGAGGCCCTGTCGCATGAGCTACAAGCTGGGCGCTGCAAGCGACAGCACAGGCAGTTGGGGGCGGACCTGCAGGCGGTGCAGGTGGCTGCACTAATGGTGGAGATTGCAGGTCTGAATGGCCAGCAGTTGGGGCAGCAGCTGACAAAGCTGGAGCTGACCAAGAGCTCAGCGAATTTGGGTGCTGCTGGTACAGGAGTGAACAGGGCGAGAGGCTGAGCTGAACCTGAGCTGAATCCTTGCTCTGATAACAAATGTGAGGGAGTGAGAGGATTGAGGTACAGCTGAGAGTGCAGTAGACAGTGTGAGAGTGAGAGAGACAGAGTGAAGCACGACACCCAATCCAATAGACTGAAAGAGTGTCGAATGAAAGTACAAAGTACAACCCTTAAACCTTAGGGTTGTAGGGGGTGTTCACACTCGACACACGGTAAGTGCCCATAAGTGTGTAACATAAGCACATAAGCACATATGAAAATGAGACTATAAGTCTGGGGGAAAACACCTCTCCTACCGAGAGTAAAAAGTGCCCCAATGTCCTACTGATCACCGACACTCCCATATGAGCGTAGGCGTAAGTGAGGCGTGAGTCAAATACCCAACAAAGCCCTCCATGTCCACTTGTGGGCCTATGGAAGAAGCCACGTTGGCTTCGAAGCGCTTGCGATCTCCTGCCTGATGCCCAAAGTCATGGTGATGCAGGCACTGCCCTGGCTACCCATTCACAATAACCTGCTGCTTGAAGGAGTGTCCACCTGCCTCAATCTCCAAAAACTGTGGTATATTCTTTGTCTCTTTCATTGCCACCCATACCTTTGGGACTCTTGCGGCCGTCACTGCGTTCGCGAAGGAGGCGAGAAGGACAATGCCAAACAGCCGTCCAAAGTTCTCCACTAACTAGCGATACTCTATCGCCAATCCGGGGAAGAGTAGCATGACCGGATATCTAAGGAATCTATTGTGGAGCGCGAATGCCGAACCATGTAGATGACCCCCTTCATGGAAGCATAGGGTAAGCTAGCTAGTAGCTCACGCATTGCATCTGCCGAGGTGAGTCGTACCATGAAAATCCCTTGACCCATGAGAACCGCCTCCACGATCTACGCTATGCCAATGCACAACATGGAGTGAAGCCAATCCCGAAGCTGGGCCTTGGATGGGGAGTGTCCTACTACTTGACCAAAGATCGTTGTTTCTTTTAGCTCCAGCTCTGGACGGACAACTAAGAGTTGTTCCTCAGAAGCACGTGCAATCTGTTGCTTGATGCCCAAAGTCATGGCAACGCAAGCACTACCCTGGCTGCCCATTCACAATATCTGCTACCTGAAGGAGTGTCCGCCTACCTCAATCTCCAGAAACTGTGGTATATTCTTTGTCTCTTTTACTGCCACCCATACCTTTGGGACTCCTACCTGCGTCCGCAAAGGAGGCGAGAAGGACAGTGCCGAACAGCCGGCCAAAGTCCTCCGCTAACTAGCGATACTCTATCGCCAATCCAGGGAAGGGTAGGATGACCGGATACCTAAGGAATCTGTTGTGGAGCGCGAATGCCTCCACTGTGAAGCCACTGTACCAAGGACCCATGTAGATGACCCCCTTCATGGAAGCATAGGGTGAGCTAGCCAGTAGCTCACATGCTGCGTCTACCGAGGTGAGTCGTACCATCCCTTGACCCATGAGAACCGCCTCCACGATCTACGTTGTGCCAATGCACAGCATGGAGTGAAGCCAATCCCAAAGCTGGGCCCTGGATGGGGAGCGTCCTACTACCTGACCAAAGATCGTTGTTTCTTTTAGCTCCAACTCTGTGGCACGGACGGCTAAGAGCTATTCCTCTCAGAGAGGATGACATGCAAGGTGTTTGACTAGGGGGACTTGCAGAATGAACCGGTGTCTAACCAAATGTGTCCATTGCACGTCCCTGTTGAGACGGAGGGAAGGGGGGCGCAGCACATCAGGAAGTGGGGTGCAGCGTGACGGAGGGAAGGGGGGAAGGCACAATGTCGGGTAGGAGGGAGGAGGGAGGCGCAATGGCGGCCAGGAAGAGAGGGGCGCGATGGCAACCAAGAGGGGGGGAAGGCGTGATGGCGGCAAGAGGGAGGGGGGAGGTGTGATGCCGGGAAACAGCGCGATAGCAAGGAGCTTGCTTGATAGTCACTTACATGCAATGTAGAGATTTGAAAAGCTCAAAAGTCTCAGAGAGCCATGGTAGAAGGTCGAAAAGAAAAAAAGCAAACAAGCCCTCTTATTTGATGAGGTAGCCACTCTCAAAGCAACCAACTAGCAACACCCGGTTCCCAGTCATTTATTTACTTCTCACATGGGAGTTTGTAGCCCACTATGCATATCAATTAAAAACCAAGTCCCCCTAATTAAATTCAAGAGTGCCCTTCATAAAATAAAATACCTATTACTGAACATGTTTGGCCATATAAAAGTATTAGTTGATAAAATGAAATCCAACAAAAAGGTACCTGTTTCCACATTAGTCTAGTCTCCAAGGTGAGTTGAAGAGGTTCCAAAATTGAGAAAGCACAATCAAGGTCATACTTTTCCAAAGCTAAACCAACATCAATCAATGCATCATCCAATTCATATGAAACCTGCTGCAAAAAGAGCACCCTTAAGAGGCAATCCAACTTACATTATATGATTATTCAATTATCTATAGATCGTTGTTTATTCAACTGCTTAGAGGGTACATACTAGCTAATCACATACACAAACTTGATTATCATGTATTGATTCTGTTGTTGCAAATGGGGTCACTCTCTTAGAAGCTTGAATATTTACTTCTATGGAATAGAGGCAAGGTAGGGTGTATGTGCTGCACGTTGGCTTCCTCAGAGTAGTATGCTTTGTCTGCTAGTACTTCAACTAGACTATAGTTGCTAGAACAGTGGGTTGAAGCTCTGGATGTAGAACCACCCAAGGGTGGGGAAAGTCCAAGGGAAGAAGGAAAATCTAGGAGCTACCTGGAAAATCTGGGAAATAATATATAAAAGTAGCAAAGTCTATGGGGAAATAATACAACAAAAGGTCTATAGGGAAACATGGGAAATGCTACAGGGAAGTGAGAAATGTTGAAGAAATTCTGTAGGGAAAAAACAAGTCAAGTCTATATAGAACAGTTTGCTAAGAAAAATTTGTAGAAAAGTCTAGGAGGCAAGAGGAAAATCCATAGGAAAGGCGGGAGAGATCCTCAAGAAGAGATAGGGCAGTAGGAACCAAGACTTTCTCTAGGAGAGACAAGGTAGTAAGAGCTAGGACTTTCTCCAAGAAGGATTCATCGATATTATGTGGATGGCTCGACCTACGACAGAGGCAACCTTGCAGGCATCATACTTAGCATGACCCTCTTGGACCACTCGCCAATACAGATACTTCTCTTTGAGAGAGTAGGGGAGCCCCACTCCAGTGGGTTCTGGACCACTTGTTCTACAAGGAGAATCTTAGAGAGAAAGTCACACAGATTTGGACATCTAGACCCTTCTCAGCTGGATGAGTAGCTAGTGACTTGGATGACAGCCTAAAGGAGATTAGTTCCTTCTTCAAATAGGAGGCTATCAGGAGGAGAAAGAGCATTCTAGAGAAGGAAAGAACTGCCAAAGAATCTTTGGCTGCCTTACAAAGGGACAAGGTGTGATGACTAGGATGCAAATGGACAGCTTAGAGAAAGCACACTACCAGAGCAGAGATTGATACCATGAAGGAAGCTAGATCAGAGTACACATTCCATTGGAGAGCTTCTTTCTGGACTCAGTCTGGGGACAGGGTTAACAGACAATTTTTAGCAGCATGGGGCCAAAACACTCGAGACAAGGTGTTCAGAGACTTAAGAGAGATTATGGATCCATTGCACATGGGCCTCTGGAGGCGAGACAAATGGCCAAACAATACTATCTAGCTCTACTAGGATCCACCACTAGGCCTCACAGATACAAAGACAGTCAGGCCAGCAGGATGGTTGCAGACAAGATTATGAATGGCCCATTTAATGGAGGAGTTGGAGGAGGTAGCTCACACACTGCTCTCAGGGAAGTGTCCATGAGAAGATGGACTGGATAAGTTCTTTTTTGTGAGCTACTAGGATATTATCAGCGCTTCAAAGGAAGTAGAGGCAGATTGGAGATTACACCTTGCTTTGAACTGCCTATAAGATGCTTGCAAAGGCGATTAGGTTCAGGCTAGCACCATAGATAGGATTTGTCCGAGAGCACAGCATCTTGGACAACATTTTCACCTTTTTGGGAGACCACAACTTTGGCTAGATTGAGGAAGCAAGACCATATTGTGCTCCTCGACTTCACAAGTTCAATAGAAATGTACAAGATCCAACTGTCCTTGATTGCATGTGAGTGTGACCAAAAGGCATGGAAAACTGAAACACATTGAACTAAATGACACTTGTAACGTTGAACATTGTTGCTGATGTTAACTTGTCCGTGCATGCCTTCCCACCAGTTACCAATACTTGAACATTGATATATGAGGTCTTACTGGTTTTCTTTTCTTTCTATTCAGTTATTCCTTTATCTAATAAAAGCAAAGTTTTCACAGAAAAATGAAAAAATCTCTACTCTCACCCACATTGCTGAATCCTTCATTCACCAATACTTCCGTACGTCCTTGTACACGTCGAACCCCTTCCAAATCTCCCTATGTATTTGGAAATTTCAAGGAACAACAATGAGCTATTGAAAGGGCAAGACAATTGACTTTGAAAAGTAAAAGGAAAGATAGCAAAACTATACCTTCAAAGGGAAGATTGTCGGATGGTCAATATTTAGAATGCTATACCAAATGCACAATGTGAATTGACTCTGGAAAATAACATGTGAATCAAGTAATGCATGCGAGAAGTTATGAAGTGCTTCATACAAAGAATTTAGTAAGTGCTTCATAGCTATGATGGATTGAGTTGTTACGAGATTGACTCTGGAAAATAATATGCAAATCAAATACTGTACATGAAAGTTACAAGTGCTTCATATAAGACATATAATAAGGGCTTCAACCAAGTAACGAGTAACTAGTTGCTTTAATGATTTTGAATCGACTATGGAATTATGGTGGATAGTCATTATGATGAGTTTGCTCCCTGTTTTATGGAGTAAAAACATGCTGTTATTCATATTACTTTTTTTGGGGGGTTCTGGGGGGGCAAGCATGGCAATACATGGGCTCAATAGAAGAGCTAGAGCATACAATAGGAAGGCTCACAATAATGTTGGAACTACATCACACAGACACAAACCCTCTCAAGGCAGTCTGAGTGGCATGAAAGACGAGAGAAAATGTGTAGCAAGTCTGGGAGTATAGATCTAGAAAAGATATAGAATTCCCAATGGGAAAGAACACCTATCCAAGCTCCTAATAATGCCACAAATCTCCCTAAAGCTCATCCTCAAAAAGAATGAAAGGTAGAAGATCAAAGCTAGCAAGGGTGGCATTTAGCCAAAATCACTCTGCTGAAGATCTAGTAGCAGGCTTTCAGGATATGCCTCTCTGCAACGCTCCCTATAAGCTCCTAGTCTCTAGATCTTGATTGTTATCCTGAAGGCTTCAACCCACTAGGTGGGCAGGGCCTCTAAATCAAGGACAATAAAGGAGCCAGCCTCATTCATGTCATATAACTCAGCCTCATAAAGTAAGTGACACCTCTAGCTTGCAAACTGCCTGCCAAAAGCCTGTACAAGTTCCTCTCCAAAGCAATTGGACCTGCATGCCAAAAGGTAGCAGTTTAGTGTCTCCAAGCATTGTTGTTGACATCATTGACAGGGTCAATTCTATTGGATTGCACCAACTAATTGCGAATTAGAAGCAACAATCCATAGATAAAAAAGTCATCTTTCTCCTCTAGAAAGCACAAAGGCTAAATGGTGCTTTTTTACATGCAATGTCAATCCCTAGTGGGAGCCCACAAATCATAATCCTGCATCAAAACTTCCTTCCAGTGGCGCTGGTCTTGCCACAATTACCAAGTGAAACACAAGCTGTTTGATGCCCGAATTTACAGTCTGTAGTCACCTCAAGTTTTTGTTAGCAAGTAGGGGACTTGATCAAACCGGGGGGGCTGCTTGTGAGATCTTGATGTTTTTTTATGTGTGAGGGCTTTCCAGCAGGTCTCATAGTGCTCCATAAAGGAGCTTCTACCTAATGCTCAAAAGTAGGGTTGCCAACTGCTGCTCTACATAAATGTCTATCCCCACACGGCATCCCAAGCAAAAGACATGATCTTTTCTAGATTGGCAGGTTTATATGGAGATTAGGGTTTGTGATATAGATGGACTAGTCAGTGCCATTCGTGGCACTACTCTCTCAGACCATTCACTAGTCCAATTGGTTCTCTATGAGAGATTCAGAGGACCATCAAGATCCCCAACCTCTTGTACTACAATGACAATCTCAAAGAGCACTTTGCAGGGTCTAGATTATTCTCACTTGGCTGAACAACGAGAGATTTGGATGAGAGCCTCCAGAAACTCAACTCCTTCAGAGAGGAGGCTTTGAGAAGAAGACATGGCCGTTTAGAGAGGGAGAGGATTGCTAGAGCATCATTGGCAGCAGTAGAGAGGGAGGAGAGACATCCAAGGCCTTTTAGAGAGAGGGAGATGATTGCTAGAGCATCACTTGAAGCATTAGAGAGGGAGGGGATGTTCATGGGTGGTTGAGAGGATGGATGTTGCTAAAGCACACACAAATATTGCGAATGAGGCTAGATCAGAGCATAAGGATCATGTGAGAGCTTTCTATAGGACTTAAGACTGAAGATAGAGTGAAGTGCTTCTTCTGCACTACAGAACCTAGACACTCTATAGGGAGCATGGAGAATCAAGAGAGCTGAGGGATCCTTAGTGCAGGTTCCTCACAAGGTTTCATACGTGGCTACATATTACTACATAGCCTTTCTAGAATCCAAACCAGATGCCCTAAGCAGAGATTTGATGGTTCTCTTCCCAAAGAAGGAACTTACAAAGGCAATCACGCCTTGCCTTCAAGCAAGTGTCCAGGACAGGCAAGACTTTCTTCTTGAACTAGTTGGATCTTCTCAAGCAGGCCTTATGACAGCTTTCCAAGAGATTATTGCATTAGGAGATGTGCAACGAGGCTATCCAAGGGACTGATTCATCTCACTCCCAAGGGTAGTGGTCACAAATTGGAGATGATATAGTGGAGACCTTTGGCTTGGAACTGCTCTCAACATTCTTGCAAAGGTGATCAGCCTCAGATTGTCTCCTTTGATACTGAAGATCATCCATCCCACTAAGACAGGTTTTGTTCGAAAGCACAGCATTCCAGAAACAATCTTCACCTTCTGGAAACCCTCCGCTCTTGCTCGTTCCAAGAATCATGAACTCATTGTGCTTCTTCTTGGTTAATTCTGTGTTGTGGATTTAGATGCCTTTCCCAGTCAGCAAATACTAGAACCCTCAACATCCCAATCAGAGTGTGAAAGCTTATTAGGAGCCCCACAAGGTTGCATGTTTGGAAAGCCTGTTGCTAGCTGAACTTCAACAGAAAGAGCCGTTCACTATATGCCATTTTAGCAGAGCTCTATTCTTTGATCGAAAGCACAGCATCCTAGAATCAATCTTCACCTTCTGAAAATCCACTGCTCTTTCTCGTTCCGAGAATCATGAACTCATTGTGTTTCTTCTTGGTTAAGTCTGTGTTGTGGTGGGATTAGATGCCTTGCTCAGTCGGCAAATACTAGAACCCTCAACATCCCAATCAATGTGTGGGAGCTTATTAGGAGCCTCACAGGGTTGCATGTTTGGAAAGCCTGTTGCTAGCTGGACTTCAACAGAAAGGGCCCTTCAATATATGCCACTTTAGCACAGCTCTGTTCTTTGATCACTCACTCTCCCTTTGAGAGTGTTGAGGGAGCTTCTGAGCATTGATAGGAGTTTCAAGAGTCGTTCCTTCACACATGGGGCTACCATAGCCTGTTTTTCATATGGGATGCTATTCCCTGGTGGTGCTACACCAAACCTTCACTTCCCTCCCCTATTCCTCCCAAGGTCTTGTACTCGTATAAATTAGTTTTCTAGCTGCAACTAGAATGTGGAGCACTTGGTCTTTGACATTCTTCTGAGTAATGCAGGCCTGCTGGCTCTCCACATGCCAAATTCTTGGTACAAAATAGCAAACAATACAGCAATCAGCCTAGCAGCACCATGTTCTCTCCTTCTGTGTTTTGTTTTCTACAAATTTAGGGGGTATTCATAGACCTTTGAGAGTTTAAAATGATAGGGCCCTGGGGGATCTCAATTTTTCTGTTGTGGGGACTGTACATGGGCTGGGGGGAGGTGGGGTGTGGGGGACAAAGGCAGATCGAGTCTGATTGCAATACCATATCAGCATGCATTGGCTGCCAGACATGGCTTTTGCATAAGTTTTGCAAGTTTGCACCTATTTCTTGGCACAAGGCATGAATTTTCAGCTTGTAAAGGCATTTAAAGATTTACAAGTTCCAGTGTGGCATATTGCATGTTAAATGTTTTGATATATTCAATCATTTTTACCTATGCTCACACCACATCAGCACCCATTGTCTCACTGACTCTCCAAAGAGGGGGCTTGTATACCTTAGATATCACAATAATACCTGTGGTTCCTGTCACATTTACGGCAGAGAAGGTGCCATTGCATGTGGAGGCACTGCTTTCTAAATGCAATGGATATTTAGATCAGTAAGCTCATGGGCATTCACAGTAGAGTTAAGGATGAAAAGTTGTACCTTTCAAGTCATCTTTGTTGTTCTCAAATCAGAAGAGTTTTATCTACAAATAAAATATACATGGAACATGGGAATGTAGGACCTCCTTTCCAAGATGGGAGGGCTATATACTCACATATTGCTATATCATCTATTGTCTGCTTCTTACACCATGACTGTGTGTGCTTTTAATGACAAGTTTGAGTTTTTGAAAATGGATGTGCACAGATAATGGCTGCAGCATTTGCAGTCAAAACTTTCTTGCCGATTAAATCTTGCTTTTTCCTTGGTGCTTTCAGACACTGTAAACAAATAGTTCATATAACATACATTTCTCCACTAGCTTGATATATTTCCTGGCAAGCCTAATTCTTGTGGACACTGGATCAAGAATAAAGGGACATGCTTTGTTTCTTGGAGGACAGCGATCTCTGGAGAATCATGAAAGCTCAGGACATAGTGATACTTCAAGCTACAGAGATTCATCTAATGCATGCCTGTAAAGCTGCACCTAAGGCATTCAAGGGTCTGCCTGTCTCAAGCTACAGCAAGTTCATCCTTTTGTTCCTGCAAATGTGTTTCTTCAGTTGGAGAACTCTCAAATTGAGTGCTTATCTTCGTGGATAATTGCAAGAAAGGTGATCATGAGAAGCTGGCTACATATGGAATTTTAGAAGTGATGTACACTCTTCATACCATATTTCAGTGTGAGTCTGCCATAAAATGTATGAAGCTACATGAAAATGCTATACACTCCACTCTTCATACCATTATCTCTGCATGAGCATGCTCTGCCATAAAAGAATATGAAGCTACATGAAAACTTGCACGAGTAGCTCAATTTTGGAAAGCTATAGAAACTCTCAGTTTGATAACATTATATAAAAAGTAATACCTGACCTATAAACAAGGGATATTGTTAGCTGAATCCCACAACCAATCAGACCCAATAGCATTGTAATGAAAGGAAAGATACCTGAGCAATGATCACGTCTGTGTCAGGAACCCACTGGACAAAATTGCAAAGGTTCAACATCGTTCTCTGTTCCTGCAGAAGTTAGTGCATCTAAAGCTATTAAGCATGAAAGAAATATAGATATGCTTAAACCAAACCTATTTTTTGCATATGTCATATTTTGATGCCATCGAGTTTTTCACAAATTCTGAAAGCCAGGACTTTCACACAAACTCCTCTGTCACATTACAGTCTCTCAAATAAAACAGTTTGGTGAAGGATAAAGTTGATTTAAAGGATTGCCAAATAGTACAAGACCAGTTTAAAGAAGATGAGAGGAGAAAACCCTCCTTGTTTGTGGTTTGTGTCTGACAGGAGATCCACATCGGCTGTCCCTCCCCCTCCTCATGATGAACCTCCCTAAAGACAGTCCTAAAAATGTAGATTCTCTAAATCAAGCATAGGCATCACATCTGAAAACTGTTAAAATGAACCTTTCCTGCCCACCTGAGAGCTTCAGGTGGGCATCCTCTAACTCCAAACATGGAAATAACCTATCGCTGTTTCCCATCTCACAGTAAAGCTGACTGCAGATGTAGTGTCAAGCAGTTTCAGTTGCAAACCACTGATATTTACAAGCAACTGGCCGTATGAGCATCACTTTTAGAAGGCCATTACTGATCCGGTTGCATGTTTTAGAAGGCCAAGGGAGGTCTTGTCTTTAAAGCATTGCAACTGAGTTCAAATGAACTATGTCCATGACTCTTTCAAGGATTTGGACAGTGATCATCCAAACTCTCTGCTCAAGATGGGAGAGGTTACAAGGTGGCTCTGGGAGGAGGAGGAGGAGGAGGAGAGAGGCCTCCTACAGATCTGGGACTCCGGCAGTTTTTCCTTATGGCCCACGGCCCTCAGATGGTCTGGCACTATAGCCCACCACATTGACTGTTCATGCAACCATTGTATTTATGATGTACTTAGACACTCTTTACAAAGTTCCTTAACGCTCTTTACAAAGCTCCTTGTGCCTTGTATTTTTACCTTGGGGCTTTCTCCAAGGTGTTATTAATAGAATTTCCTTCTCTCAAAAAAAAAAAAAGTGTCTCCATTCATAGCTGCCACTATCAAGGTATGATATTTGATGAAGTCCTTAAAGTGATTCAAGTTTGAGACTTGAAAAAGGGAAAGGGACCAGCCTAGCAAAAAGGCAATCATTTATAAGCCTGAGAGAAGAGATGCATTAGGAATCTCAGGCTATCTGCAGATTTTTGCGGTGATAAAGCGAGCAGATGCTTTTATTATGTAAAAACTATTATCCTAAGAAAATAGGTGCATTTACTCCCTTCAAACTATTTCCATCATCATGCTGAGCAAATAGATGCTTCTGTCCATACAGACTATCTCCATCATCATAATAGTTTGCAGCCTGTAACAGGATAGGAAAGCACATCATCACTCATTTCCCTGCATCTACATAATGACATTTGGGGTAGTTACGAGGTACTACAGTCTATGGCTCCTCCCATCCCAGACCCCATCCCCTATGTCACCTTCACCATTTCCTTTATGACATGAGTATATCATTTCCTCTTTGCTGAGAATGAGTGCACCTTCAGCACTTCATTTATGACATGAGTATATCTACTTAAAGGTAACCTTTTCCAGAAAAAAAGGTTATTAATGCTCTACTGATTCGGATTGATTGAGAGTTGTCCACTGTTCTTTTTGTAGCATGCTTCAGCGCTTGCAACTCGAAAAATCCGTTCTGAAGGGTCGCCAATGCGCCCCCTTTTCATGTTTGGCCCAAATACTCCTGACGATTCCTTTCATTTATCCTAGTTAACCAATCTTTCACCACTTCTGTGCAGTTATCTTAGTGTACTTTTCCATTTACATCTTGTTGTCAACAGTAGGAAGATTGTGGCCCAACTCACTATCATCTCACCTTTCATGCCACTGAAAATCTATGCTCCCTTTTAGATATTTTCTTTATAATGGCAGTCCCTCCACTGCTCACATCATCAACAAGGCACACAACCTCCTCAAGCCTAGCCATGTGCCCACAGCTAGTCTGTTGTGTGTGAGAAGCCAAAAAATAAGATCTTTTGGGACCTAAATCTCTCATTCAATCCACCTTTGTTTTTTGTTTTTTGGGCTTAGTACACCCATTGCTTTTCCAGGTTTTGCTCTGTTTATGGTAGCTAACCTTGGATAGGATGAACACTATAATAGCTAGCAATCATTCAAATCTAATAAACATTGTCACAACATCCAATTCAAGACAAAAGGCCTCTCTAAAGATCATGCAAATACTATTACCTAGCTTGTTTTTCTCCTCATAATGCCAACTTCATTTTATCATTTCCTCTACTAGATCGTGAATTGCTCTTCTAGCAGCTTCAGCTTTTGGGAGTACCTCAGTCCTCATTCAATGGTCATCCTAGAACTTCTATCCTTAAGGCTCTTTAGTACACATTGATTTGAGCTTGCAAGGTATCAAGCAATGGATTAATGTGTTGTTTCTCTATCTTGAGATGCTCTTACCTAATGGAGTGGCTCAAATCAGGCTCCTCAAATAGGAGATGTTTGGGTGTTAATCTAGGAATGGATCTCACCAGATACACTCCTTGAATCCCAATCCACCCTTTACAATGGCCTCCTTTGGTAGCCAGCAATCTCCCGCCATCCATGCATAAGCAGGGATTTGCATCTTGTGTGACAATCTTGATCTTGTGCTAAGAACAACCTTCATACTCTTGAAGATCGAAAAATTCTTGATCAATTTTCCACCACCTTAACATTAAAGTAAAGCATCTCTATAATAGGGTCAAGTCACAATATGAAACATATCCTCTGATACACCATCCCGCCTAGGTCTGAAACGCTCTAGAATTCCCTATCTCCACTCTTTAAGGGTAGCTACATCCATTATCATGCATAAGGCAGTTGCCCTTAAGCCTTATAATCTATAACTTTGAACCTCATAGGGCTATGAAGGCCAGCCACTCTCCTACCGTACCAGAAATCTCAAATGGTGACTAATTTAGGACAAGTGTAATCTCTAGCCTATCTTGTGGTAGATCTCAAAAAATATATAAAAAGAAGATCACATCTCCTCTTCAACAGTTTGGGGAGATCCTGGACTCGGTTCATAGGAAAGAGATCTCAAGGCATACACTGTACTATATATTTTGTATTGTACATTGAAACAATTAATTATTTGTCGCATATAAAATATAGATACGACAAACCCTAAAAACATTGTCACCTTTGGACTACATTCCCTTGAGAATATCCACTCAATTAGTTGTCGCATATAAAATATAGATATGACAAACCCTAAACATGTTGTCACCTTTGGACTACATCCCCTTGAGAATTCCCACTCCTCGGTTGAGACCTCCACTCCTTCACGAGACACTGCGGTCAAAGCTCCGTGCATGCACATGAGTGTGTGATCACCATTCTCGGGCTCTTGGCCCATAGGCCATCACATCTGCACACTGGGATGGTATGGGCTAGTGGTATGGGAACAGCAGCTCTCAAGACACGATCACGATTTAGTTGTTACCAACTCCCAAGCTTAGGGGTGAGCCCGCCATCACATCCGCACACTGGGATGGTATGGGCTAGTGGTATGGGAACAGCAGCTCTCAAGACACGATCATGATTTAGTTGTTACCGACTCCCAAGCTTAGGGGTGAGCCCGTTTGAGTCTATGGCTACGCAGTGAGCTTGATGTCAATTCCTTTTGTGTTCTTTGCTTGTGGGTACGGCTTGTGTTGTGTCTCGTGTGCACATTGGATCCTAGGGAAACATTTCACCATAGCTCAACTAGCTAACGTCTGATCTCCTATAGTCTCTAGAGTTTCTCTAAGGGATTCTGTCCTCAATGAAGTCCTCTAACTGTAATGTTTAGGTAAAGCTCTTATCTGACACTGAGTGTTGATAATTCTAAATGTTTTCTCTAGCTCAGTTCCCTCTTGGCCATAGGAGATTAGAATGAACCACTATAGTCCGATGCAAGATCTGAAGCACCAGCAAGAAGTGGTACATAAAATTGCTAGAAGAAACTGATTCTCTCTCACTACTCTTTCAAGTAGGGAAAGCTTCCAATGTGCAAGCTTTCATCTAATGCTCAAGAGAAATGGGGGCCATCTGTCTCATATCCAAGCATTGCAGCGTAGATACCTCATTGATGTCTGATCTATGACTCGATGAGGTGGCCAGAAAGTTTTTATATGGGTTGAGGAGAGCCACAACCCTAGGATTAATGGAAATCCATGAAGGCACCAAAAGCTCGAAAAGAAAAAAATCTCCACCACTGAAGAAAAGCCTTGAAGTTTCCCTTGTTTACATCTAGGTGAGCTGTTGTGAGCTTGACATCTCAGAGGCCATCCTTGATCTGTAATGGGTAACCTGATGTCTCTCAAAAAAGAGCTCATGGTCTTACATACAAAAGGTTGATGGAAGGTTCTAGAGGGCAGACCTGCTTGATTGAGCAGTATATGTGAGCATAAGGTTTCTGCTCATTGAAGAGCGCTTCGCAAAGCCCATCCTAACTACAGTCCCCTCTAGAATCTTGGAGTCCATGCTAACATAGGCCTTTTCAAAGTTGAGAAACAGAACGCTGAGGTCCTCTTCTATTAAACAAGCAAGAGTTGCAATTTTGTAAACGCTCAATCATTGTCTATGATACTCCACTCTTGAAATGGAACCTGTTTTACTGGAGTGTATAATCCTAGAACTGCATACTCTGAAAGCCAAACTGCAGATGCAATGGCTCCAGCTGATGAAGCTTGTTAAATTTAACCAGTGACTTTGGTTGTCAATTCACTGTAAGTGAAAACAGCTGATTTCCTTCTTGTAAAACAAGAATACCTGATTTCTCATTGTCCAGCTAGTTAAAGAGCCTAGTAGTGTGTCCAAGCAAAGAAAGAAACATGTTCATCCAGTAGAAGTTGGTACATCCCAAAAGTCAAATAGATGTGGTGCAGAAGGATCATACATTCACACTCTTATGGCCATCTAGAATCACATAGAAGGAAACGTTTGAGTCTACAAGCAAGAACTTGAAATTTTTCTTTGGCCTTTAGGATATTTATACTTTGTATTTATCACACCAAAAAAAGCAACTCTGCATAATATATTGCATGTTCTTCACTCTGTCTTTACACCTTGCACTCACAACCATGTCATGCAGGTGATACAAAATGCCAATTACCTCTCAACAATAAACAGCCTCTTGTAGAGAATTACATCTGATTGTACGTTATCAACATTTGAATGTTAGAATACTATTGAAGCATATAGTATCTGCATACTTGTTTATAGAGGCTGAAAAGGTGAAGAGCCCTTTTCTTATCACAGAAAAGAAGATGACTAGCTTTAGGATTGAGTTGTAGCCACACAATCTCAGAATTATGACTGATAGTCCTAACAATCTTACCACTGAAAAGTAACAATGCATCTGTTAGTTAGATAGTCAGATGGCTACTTGCAGTTCAAATCTTACTTACAAAATGAGACTACAAATCCGGCCAATAAAAGTTTTCTTTCTTAAACCATGCATCTGAAAGACTTGCCTCGTAAGGTCTACAACTTGCATAGTTTGTAAATCAAGTAGATAAGCCAATCTATTAATTCCAGTTCTCAAAGCCTGTGCAGATGAGTAATTTCTGTCTAGACGAAGACTAATTAAAGCCTCCTGAATATGATCCATCTGAACTGTGATGAGTACCTCATTACTACCATACTCAACTGCAAAGAGTTCCCCATTATCATGAATCAAACATACATGAGGATTGTCGCTTATAAATTTTTCATTACCACTTCCATGCCACAAGATCTGCATAAAAATATGCAGAAACTGCAATTAAAAAATGTGAAAACAATGTTGCCAAACTATATCATAATTCAAATGTTAGACCTCCATAAATGCTGTATAGGAAGAATAATCTATTCTCAAAAGCAAAAATCCAATATTGACGTTTCCAGTTGGGAATCCATATGGAATATCAACCAAACGACTCAATTCCATTAATATATCTCACTCCCTTGTACAGTGTCACAACTTAAGTCACAGACATTTTTCTGAATGCAATTTGCCTTGTGATTTGTTATGTGCATAAGAGTGGTGAAATCTTGTTGTGAAGAACATGATACTTCATCTATAAACAACAAATAAGAGAAGAGACAGACAGACAACAGCAGAGCGATCATCTCCAAAATAACTGATGCAATGTTTCAGAAAGAGAAAGAGCGATGTATGAATCACTTATAACCTCTGATAGCTTGCAGTTTTCAAGGTTTCCAAGCAACAATGTCGTTTCAGTGTGAGCAACCAGATACTGTCAATAAAGTACAAATGAATCAGTTATCAGGCGTCCTTAAAGCAGTCTTAGTTGACACAGAAGTTTAACAAAACAAAACCAATGATTAAGAACAAACTTGAATTAAGAAATCGTGTATATTCCTAAAAAGAATAATGCCTGGTCCATGTATATGTTGATTTTAAGTATATCCCATCCAAACTGAGACTGCAGCAGCATACGTGTGTAGGGTGAAAACTGTGTTAGAATAACCTACATCATGAAATATTCCAAGGCTCAACGTGAATCCTTGCAAACCCTCTTCAGCCAATAGGTTGCTTTCAAGACCTCATACCATTTACCTTATTCTCAGAAATGTAGGTGAACTCAAATTTATCACTGTATCTTTGCCTTCGCAAGTATGTATCAAAGACATCCACATTTCCACAAAGGCTGCCAACTGCAAGTTGGCTGCTGTGTGGTCCAAAATATCAAGCAATTACTCTAACATGCATCGCATACAGGTCAATTTAGAAGTTTAGAATAGAGACAGTGAGTTTTCTTTTCTGTTTCTCTTAACTTCCAGAAACTTATGACAAGAAAAATAAATAATATGGTTTGGTGTTAGTTCAAGTAAAACACATGTCATGTTCATATTACAGAAAAATGAGAATAACTGTTAGATGCAAGTAAAAAATGAGAAGCTGTCCAACCACCTCCCATCAGGTTTCCATGCTAGAGCAGAAACAGTATACAAATGTTTTATTTCCTGTCGACCCAGGTCTTCCCAGACATCATCTGTTTCCACAATGCTGTAAATAGTAAAAAGTTATTTACCATGTTGGCCCCTTTCATTTTCAGTTATTCTCTAGTTTCATTATTACATTACATCTGCATATTCTCAATTTCATAGCATTCTAGCATTACTTAAAGACAAAACTTGGTGAAATACAAACCAAAGACACGATCACATTTGAAAATCCAACAGGTTGTATATAATGCCAAACAAACTTCATGGAGTGGCAAAGTATATAGCCAGCCATAGAGATTCCAAGTTCATCTTGAAGTTTTGGACTTATTTATTCCAAGCCATTGGAACTCAACTATGCATCAGTACCACTTATCATCCCTACAATGAGGGTGAATCAAATCATTGAAAACATCCTAAGACCAACCAGCATCTTCTGCAACAACCAGAGTGCTATCGTACTAGCTGGTAACCCCATCATCAATCAATGAAGGCAGCACCTTGGTGTACATGACCACTTCAACAGGAAGCAAGTTAAGCTAGGCATCATCCGTCTAGAGTTTGTGCCATTAGCAAACAACTTTACTGCGCCTCCCTCCTCCCGTGTGGCCGCCGTCACGCTTCCCCCTCCTCGCGGCAGCCGTCGCCCCCCCCCCCCCCCCTTCCTGGCCACCACGATGAGCTTCTTCTCCTCACACTTCACACCCCCACCTGCCTTGCTGGCAGCCAGGAATCCCTGCACGGCCCATGCCTGGAACTGCCCCCCCCACGCTGCCCCCGCATCCCTCGCCTTGCGGCTGAGCCACCAGTGGAGTCCAACACTTTTTCCACCGCCGGAAAACAGAATCCCCCCCCCCTCTTGCTCCCTCCATTTGCAACAACACTCCCCCCTCCGACGACACAGCATGATTGGTAGGTTCTTAGCAGGGACGCGCAATGGAAACATCTGGTCAGACGCCGGTGCACTCTGTGAGTGCCCCCCAATCAAACACCTTGCGCATCGTCCTCTCTGAGGAACAGCTCTTAGCCGTCCGTGCCACAGAGCTAGAGCTAAAAGAAACAGCAATCTTTGGTCAAGTTGTAGGACACTCGCTTCGGGATTGGCTTCACTCCACATTGCGCATTGGCACTGCACAGATCGTGGAGGCAGTTCTCATAGGTCAAGGCATTTTCATGGTACGACTCACCTCGGCAGACCCAGCCCATGAACTACTGGCTAGCTCACCCTATGCTTCCACGAAGGGGGTCATCTACATGGTTCCCTCGTACAATGGCTTCACAGTGGAGGCATTCGCGCTTAAAAACAGATTCCTTAGACATCTGGCCACCCTACTCTTCCTTGGACTGGCAATAGAGTAGCGCCAGTTAGTGGAGGACTTTAAACAACTCTTCAGTATTGTCCTTCCCACCTCCTTCGTGGACGCAGTGACGGCTACAGGAGTCCCAAAGGTACGGGTAGCAGTGACAAAGACAAAGAATATACCACAATTTCTAGAGATCGAGGTAGGAGAACACTCCTTCACGCAGCAAGTTATTGTGACTAGGCAACCAAGGTAGTACTTGTGTTGCCATGACTTTGAGCATCAAGCAGCAGACTATACTCGCTTCGGAGCCAAGGCAGCTTCGCCGACAGGCCCTCGGCAAGGGGGCCGCAGTCAACCCCTCAAACACAGCCAGGACCACAGGCCTCCACATCCACCCCCTATGGAGGCGTCACAGGCCACCTCACCCAAGGGCCCACATCTCCCACACCCTCCCCCCCCTCCTCCCCACGGTTCCCCTCCCCGACCCTAGTCCACAACCCCCCCCCTCCATAGCCACCAGTCCCCCCACCCGGCAGGACCACAGGCCTCCACATCCACCCCCTATGGAGGCGTCACAGGCCACCTCACCCAAGGGCCCACATCTCCCACACCCTCCCCCCCCCCTTCCTCCCCACGGTTCCCCTCCCCGACCCTAGTCCATAGCCCCCCCCCCTCCATAGCCACCAGTTCCCCCCCCCACACCCGCCTTCTGCCTCCGACCACCCCACCATCCCTCGATCATCCCCCTCCTCACCATTCCCCCCCTCCGACCATCCAGTTCAAGTGACCCCCCCTCCCCCCAACAGGCGGTGAGGGGCCCAATAGGTTGATATCCTCCACTCACCAGCAGCCTACCCCCCCCCCCCCCACACAATCACCAGCTCATCTATCCATGCCGCCCATAACACTTTCCCGAGACAAGCGTAGCAGCTACCACAGGAGTTTTTTCGCCGTGGTCCATGGTCTTACCTGCAAGTTGCAAAGCGCAGAGAGTTTCCACTACCTCTGGAGGTGGGAATCTTCATGGTACGCAAGTCAAGGAGCCGCAAGGTCCATCTACTAGCACCACCAGATGGACCAAACTACGCTTTCTTCCTTCAGACCGCTCAGACAAGAGATTTGACGATGGCAGAGATAGAGGAGGAGATCAACAGCCAAGTGCCAGACCATATCTCCCAGTGGATCAGAGGAGGAGAACTAGCACTCTTCTCCCAACAGTGGCCTGGTTCCATGATGGGCATTAACTGGTGGGCTAGGGCCATGGGTTGGGGCCAAGGTCCCACATCTGAGCATTATCTTTCTAGCCTCTCCGCAATGGAGAGCTCCTATGGATATGATCGAGTGGCCCCTAGCACACACGGCCCCTTTCTACGAGTGTATAGAGTCACGCCTCTAAGCCTGGCTGATAGATGTTGTGGGGGTGCCACCAAGTACATCTATCACCCCCATGGTTCGCCCAAGGGCTACCATGGGGAAATGGAGTTCACTATCCAGGCTTGCAGCAAATCGTATCCGCATGCATCATAGCTCTTCTTCCTTGTCAGCAGCTTCCACAGCGAACAGATGCCTGTTCGGTCAGTCACATGTTTCCCCATGAGTTTATATCTTGCATCTTGGAATGTGAAGAGCCTCCACTACAGCGGGGCACGTGGTTCCAGGAAGTTGATTGTTCGCCAAGAGCTCGAGCTTGCCCTTGCCAGACAGATCGACATCTTACTTTTGTAGGAGCACAAGCTTACGCACGCCTAGGCCCAACGGGTAGGGAAGATACTCCCAGGTAGTTCACACACCTACTACTAGAAGCACACCATCGCTGCCCATGGTAGGAGTGAAGGCGTATGCACCTCTATTGGTCCGAGCCTCACTGCCTATGTACGAGACCACGAGACGATTGTGGCAGGGAGGATTCTATGCATCGGATTGGATATTGGGGACTCGTGCCTTGGAGTCCTCAATGTCTATGCCCCTACTGAGGTTAGGGCATGCAGTAGGTTCTAGGCAGAGATTGCAGCAAGACTCCCAGAGGTGGACTCCTGGATTGTTGGAGGAGACTTCAACAACCTGGAGGCCTTAGAGGACCAGCAAGGCAGAGGTAAAAATTACCAAGGCATGGCTAGGGAGGAGCCAGAGGCATGGGAGGTCTTATTATTGGCAATAGCAGCATGCGATGTTTGGAGACACCCAGCTTTCCATAGGAGGGAGAGATTGCTGGACTTCTCCTTGGAATATAAGCAGCTAGGTGGTGTTTTGCTGGAGCGGCTGGACAGGTTTTATATGGGAGAGTGGGGATGCTCTCACGGAGGCCAAGTAGGGCAATTGGCTAGCACCACTTTGTTTGAGTACTACCCGGTTCTCCTGACACTCAATGCCCCAACCTCTACCCTAGACACACGATCTTGTCGGATCCCAGATTCTATCTATAGGAGGGAGGAGATGAAGAGACAGATTGAGCAGATTTGGACTAGGGAGTGGGGTAGGAGGGACCCCATCACAGAGGAGGTTACAAAGGTCCTATCCGAGTCGGGCAGTATCTGCCAGGAGGCAGCCCTACAAGCTAGGCAGCAGAGCTGGGAGGAGGAGAGAGCCCTCCGGCGGGACCTAGCAGCCACCCAGAGACTAATACAAGAGGCACCAGGGGATCCCACCCTCCTCGCACAGGAGCTACGCGCACGAGCAACCCTCGTTGGCCTAGAGGACAGGCGCTCAGAGTTTTCATTGCACACCTCAGCAGCCTTTTGGCCGAGGAAGGGGGACACGATGTGCATAGAGTTTTTTAGGTGCATCAGCCCTGCACCTCAGGAGAGCAGATACGCAGTCTTCGGGATCAGTATGGGAGAATTCACTCTAACCCAACTGAGGTGATGGAGCTTGCCACTGACTATTATAGACACCTTTTCCCCAGACAGAGAACAACGATGTAGACAGCGGGTCTGGAATCACATCCTATCCCTCGTCACAGAGGAGATGGGACGCTCCCTCCTAGACCCCTTCACAGAGAAGGAACTTGAGGAGGCCTTCCATGCACTAGATGGGTAAAAAATCCCTAGGAGAGGATTGCCTTTCTAAGGCCTTCTTCACTACCTACTGGGAGGTGGTGAAGGACCTGTTACTGTTGGCCTTCCAGGAGATTTTCAACTCAAGAAGGATGCCAGGAAGTCTATCGGCAAGTCTTATCAATCTCCTCCCCAAAGGGGAAGACTAGTTGGCACTATCCCAATGGAGACCGATCACCCTGTTGTCAGAAGCCTACAAGGCACTGGCAAAGACGATTGGTAGGCGACTCCGCCCTGTGCAGACATCATTAATGACACATAGATAGCCTTTGTCCAAGATAGGAGCATCCTAGACAATGTCTTCACCTTCTTTGAGACGACAGTGGGCCCAGCACAATGGTCAGATATTGGCAGTACTACTCTTGGATTTCGAGAGCGCCTATGACACGGTTGACTGGGACTTCTTAGAGAGCACCATGGTAAGGTTGGCCTTCCCCCAGGCATGGATCCAAGGGGTCTCCGCACTTTACAGATCGGCTACCAGCAAGGTTCTCATAGGTGGCAGGCGAGGGGAGAAGTTTCGGCTGGAGAGATCGGTCCAGAAGACTGCCCTCTAGCTCTATATCTGTTCCTACTCTTTGCAGAGGCGATGTCGCACTTCCTCAGGTCACGTGCAAGCGGGTTACGTGGCCTCCGACTTTTGGTGAGAGAGGAGACGAAGCTGTTAGACGCAAAGTATGCAAATAATACAGTACTCTACATAGAGGACGATGAGTTGATGCTAGAGAGAGTGAGACTAGCTCTCAAGGTGTTTTGCATTGCAGCAGGAGCGAAAATCAACTGGCGAAAGTCAGTTGGTTTCCTGATAGACCTGGACTCTAGCACAGAGGGGCCTCCACTTGGGATTTAGATGGGTGTACAGAGGGCAGACTGTCTATTACGTAGAACTCCATATGGGACTCGACATCACTTCTGCTCGACAGCTTCTTCTAGTCCTCAACTCTATTTGAAGTACAACTCGCCTTTCCCTAGCGGGCCAAGCCCTTGTGGTTACCCACGTCCTCCTAGCGACAGCTTGATACATCGCCTCGTGTTGGTTCTTCTCTTCATCCTGTGTAGCTCAACTTCACCGCCTAGTGCAGAATTTTCTATGCGTCGGGTCAAACGGCGGTTCCAAGGACTCCCGGCCCAAGGTAGCATGGGCGACGACCATCCGGCATCAGCAGAGGGAGGGCTTGGGATTAGAGACCCAGAGTATCAGAGTCTGGCCCTTTTGGGCAAGCTAGTAGTCTGTGGTCTCATACCAAGAGGGCAAACATCGAAGGTCCTATTGCGGCAGGGTCTCCAGGAGCGTAGACTGAGGCTTGGAAGTGATTGGAGGCCGTCCTTGAGATGGATCTTCACGATGGCCCAGATCACACCCCCCAAATCCTCCTTCCTACGCATAGTTTGTGTGACAAGGCCTCTGTAAGGCCCTAATTCAGAGTCCCCAAGTATGCCAGAAGGAGATAGACCACCAACCAGTGATCTGGAACCCCCAGGTCAGAGAGCGGGATGGCATACAGATTGGCGAGCACCCCCACATCCAATGGGTTGGTTGGGAGGCCGGCCCGGCTCATATCATCAGGACATGGCAGAAGGTGTACAGGATGGTGGACCAGGAGGTGTTGTAGCGGGCATCAGGTTGCCAAAGAGTTGAGTTGAGTAGAAGGGAGATTGATGGAGCAGTTTCTCAAGAGTGGCTTGACCCCCAATACGAGAGCCAATAGAGCCCAATGAGATATGGGCCGTAGGTTTTCACCAATAGGCATCCCCCCAGAGGTGGCAAGTAGCGTGGGCAACGCCCCACATGGGACTTTGTTCACCGTGCAGGAGGGGGGGCGTCTGGTCCTTTACATAAGGTAGCAGGATGAGGGGTTATGTGTCTTTTTCTGGAGGAGCATTCAGGTGGTTGGCCTTCAAGGAAAGACATGCCGCCTGGACCCTTATGTGTTCTGAGAGGAGCTCCGAGAGTGGCGCCTCTGGATTTGGGAGGGCAAGCCACTTGATGAGCTAGAGTGGGACCCTAGAGAGTGGCTATGGCTGGCCACTCCAGTCGCCAAGAAGCCACCAAGATTCCTGGAGTACATAGCCAGGATTGGCAGACACACAGTGATGCAGGAGGACATAGGCTGGGTGCCTTCACGTAGCAAGTACTGGGCGGAGCACAGCATCACGGATGCTTTTCCACGGACCCTCTGTCACAGCCTATAGGACAACTGGAGATGGAGGGGGGTTTCATACTTCTTATGCCTGTTGGCACATGAAGGCCTAGCGGTGGGGAGTTGGTTAGACCAAATGGAGAAGGATGGAGGTTGTAAACGTTGTACACAACAGATTCTGGACACTCCAAAGCATTGCCTTTGGTCGCGTGAGGCAGCACAGCTCGTGTTGAGAGGAGCATACCACATTCTCCGTCGTATAGCACCCAGCCTGCAATGTATCTCAAGGGAGCTTTCTGCTGGGAGGCAGTCAGCCAGGGCCGTCACCTTTTGTATGAGGCTGGGATGCAGGACACGATCTTCATCATTGAGGATGCATCTTGCACAGTGGTCGGTTTCGAGGCACTTCCCATCTGCCAAATACTGGAATCCATAGCAGACCACTCTGAGGTATGGGAGATCATAGGGAGTCATATTCGATGGCACATCTGGAAGGCACGGTGTCAGGAGGTTTCTGGGGGGGAGAGGCTTTCACTACAACGCGCCTTTGGCAGAGGTCTGGACCTCCATCATCTACTCCCTCCGCGGCCGATGGGACCAGGTGCAGGGCGAGTCTCGAGCTCATCAGGAGCTATGTTTTCATTTCATGCGTACTTGGAGCGGCCAGGACCTATTCTTGATGATGCAGCCAAGCAGCCCCAAATGGCGATACACTCCCCCCCCCCCCCCAATGGCTTCTTGCCCCCATCCCCACTAGACCGCCTTGAGAGGCTTGTACACATGATTTATTTATGACCTTGCGCTAGCTCCAACTTGTCTGTCGAGCATGAGCATCCCGTTGTAATCTGTCTTTTCGAGTAATAACATCAGCCACATTTTATTTGCAAAAAAAAATCCATACACATTCAACTGTGGTAGTGAAAGCTGCCTTATATTCAACTTCACATGACGATGTGGCAGGCAACAGTGGATTGTTTCTTGTTAAGCCAAGATATACAAGATGAGCCAACAAAAAAAAGAATTGCCACTAGTGGAGTGATGTGAATCATAATCACTAGCCCAATCAGAATCACTATAAGCATGTAACTGCAATGGTCCCCCCTTGGCATAAAGCAATCCAAGAGATCTAGTACCCTGCAAGTAACGAAAGACATGCTTAACAGCTTGCCAATGTGACATGTGTGGCTGATGCATATATCTACTCAGGGCTGAAACTGCAAACTGTATATCCGGCCTAGTGATGCATAGTTAAATAAGACATACAATTGCTGGAGCATATGTGTGTATATCAAACCAATCACTGTCATCATGTAATGACAGTTTTAGTCTAGGTTCCATTGGTGTACAAACTGGCTTGCAATCCTGTAAGCCAAACTTCTCAAGAAGTTTACCAATGTATCTTGACTGTGATAAACTAATACCTCTAGCATCATGTATGAACTGAATGCCTAAGTAATAATGCAAAGACCCCAAGTCTGACATTTCAAAGGTCTGCTGCAAATTTTGTTTGAATGCTGAAATCTAATCAACATGTGTCCCTATAAGCAAAAGATTATCAACATATAGACAAATGATCAGCATGGATCCCCCCTCTTTATGTAAGTAAAGGCTAGACTCAGATGAGCTATTTATAAACCCTTGGCTGAGCAAAAAAGCCATCTATCTTTGCATACCAAGCTCTAGGAGCTTGTTTCAAACCATATAAAGCTTTTTTTAGCTTGTAAACCAAGTGTTCGGATCCCTCAATTGTAAAACCAATAGGCTGCTGTATATATTTTTCCTCGTGAAGTTCCCCATGTAAAAATGCAGTTTTAATATCTAACTGATGCACTGTCCATCCATAATGGGCAGCCAAAGCAACAATAGACCTGATGCTCGTCATTCGGCAGGTAGGAACAAATGTCTCCTCATAGCCAATGCCTTTCTTCTGTGCATAGCCTTTAGCTACAAGCCTTGCCTTATATTTGTCAATGGATCCATCTGCATTCCATTTTAGCTTGTAGACCCATTTTGTTCCAATGGCTTTTTTTCCAAAGGGCAAAGACACCAAATCCCATGTTTGATTCTTAGTGATAGAATCCAATTCAGCTTGCATTGCTGCCATCCAATGCACACTCTGTTGTGCATCCTCAAAACATTCAGGCTCCTCATCATCAAGGGTGCTTGCTACCATAATAAACTCCATGGTATGTGCAATATCATGCATACGAGTTTGCCTTCTAGTACGACCAACCATGGGTGCATCCAAATGACTATCTTTCATAGTCTGTAAATACTATCTAGGCATTTGTCTTGCCTCCTCACTATGCATAAGCTCTTGCTGAATTTCAGATTCGGCACTTTACTGAATATTCAGATCAGCCAATGGCTGATTTTCTGCATTTTCCAATGGAGCATCCGGCTCAACATTAAGTTCACTTGCTGAAACTCCAGCTGGATCACCAAATGAAATAGGCAGCAGCCCTTCAAATACATCATGGGCAGCCTAGTAGAGTACATCCCTACTGACAAATACCTTTTTAGAGGCAGGATCATATAGTCTATAGCCCTTGCTCTCACTACTATATCCCACAAAAAAACATTTGGCAGCCTTATTATCCAACTTTTTTCTAAGTACCTGGGGAATGTGTGCATATGAAAGAAACTCAAACGTACGAGAGTGCCCAACAGAAGGTTTCCGGCTGTTCCAAGCCTCAAAAGGCATAACATTCTTTAATGCTTTGGTGGGGCATCTGTTCAAAACATGGCAAGCACACATAACGGCTTCCATCCAAAAACTGTGTGGCAAGCTCTTTGCTTTAAGCATGCATCTGGCCATCTCCATGAGTGACCGATTCTTCCTCTTTGCAACTCCATTCTAGTATGGAGTATAAGCAATAGTAAACTGATGAACAATACCCTTCCGCTTCAAAAAAGAATTCAACATAGAGGACATATATTCCCCCCCTCAGTCTGAACGGAGAGATTTTACTTTACAGCTAGATTAATTCTCAACAAGTACTACAAAAGCCAAAAATGCATCATACACTTCTGACTTTTAAACTAAAGAATAGACCCAAGAGAAGCATGTAAAGTCATCAATAAAAGTCACAAGATAGTAACATCCAGTCAATGGCTTTGTCTGCATAGGGCCACATACATCTGAGTGCACTAACTATAACCTGGCTGTGGCTCTAAAAGCAACATCACGGGGAAACGAAAACCGATGCATTTTCCCCAAAATACAGCCTTCGCACAAGTGCTCAAGAGGTCTCTCCAAAAGAGATAATCCATCTAGCATTTGTGTACGCTGTAAGAGCATCAAGCTACCATAGTTCACATGCCCTATGCGAGCATGCCATAACTCCACCTCTAACATAGCAAAAATAAGAGTGAATGCTAAGTATGCTAACTGATCAACTAAAAGAGCATCCGACTCATATAACCCATGACATAGAGTATTAGTCAAGACCAAAGTCATGTGTTCCTTATCTCTCACCATGCATCTGTCATCATCAAAGGTAACCTGCACTCCACATCGTGCCAAAGAAGAAATAGAGAGAAATTTCTTCTTTATACCTGGCACAAACATAGCATCCAATAGGCGGAGAATAGTGCCATCAATGGCTGTGAGCACAATCTCCCCAATACCTCTAACAGGGTATGATGCATTGTTGGCACACTGTACAAACTTGCCAACTGGAGTTGCACCAACAGAAGCAAATAAATCTCTGCGAGATGTGATGTGCCTAGAAGCACAACTATCAAACAACCTAGTGCATACATCCTCAGTAGAGCTAAATGCTCTATCAACCCAAGAAAAGTCATAACTACATGTATAAAAGCAATAGTCCCTGTCTACAACAAAAGACGTTGACTCAATAGCAGTGAAAGGAGCATTAGAAACAGACATCCCCGACTCCTTTTTCTTCTCCTTGGCTATGCGCTTTTCTACACTCAGTGATGTAGTGGCCTGGCTTTTTGCAATAATGGCATTTGCCCTTGTTGGCTTGCATGCCCCCTTGTTTTTTATTATCCTATGAAGTGCTTGAAGTCCCAGAGCTCTGCGGAGCATTCTTTACTTGGCTGCCCTAGCCCTTCTATCGTGCTATAACAGCCTGCTCAGAGGCTATGACATCCACACCACTGTTTCTTCTTGTTTGCTCCTCCTCTAGAAGCAAACTAACTAGCTGAAAAAAAGTAATCAGCTGTGGGGCAATCCTCATGGCGAGGTTTAGGGCCATATAAAAAGCCAAGTACGAGGGCGGTAATGAGTTCAATGTAGTAGATATCAGCTATGCATCTGAGTAGTACTCATCGGCATTCATAAGCTGCTCTCGCAAGTCCTGAATTTTGTTCAAGTGATCTTGCATAGAATCACCCTCATCCATCTTCAGTGTCTCAAGCTCTTTCTTTAAGAAAGAGATGCGGCTCTCATTCTTACCAAAAAACATCTGCTCCAAAGTTAACCAGGCTTCTCATGAAGAAGCTACAGACCGAATATGAGGGATGATAGACCGTTGAACTGCCAATGCAATCAGCGACAAAACCTGTGCATCCCGTGTATCCCATGCTTTTTGAGTTGCTGATCATTGGGGAAGTGGCTGAAGTGGAGCAGGCTGAACAGGCTGAGATGCCTGTTGTCCACATCCTCCTGGAGGAGTAGCAGGAGCCACAACTCCGACCTAACTTCTTCTCCGCTTACATAGTCCCAAAGAATTTTCACAATGAGCACATTCTTCATTATGAAGGGCCAAAGTGAGTAGTTGTTACCATCCAATCTATCCTCCTTGGATACATAGGTAAATATATCACCACCCTGATTTGCCATGATAATCAATACCAAAAGAAGTAAAAGAGCAATGTCCAAGCTGGACCAACCTAGAAATCTCAAAATTTCCAAAAATTACAGCAAATAGCTTGCTGCAATAAGCCAACCAAGGTACACTTTGTAAAACTGTCTGTAATGCACGCAGTCCAAGGTGCATCCAATGCTCACCAACACTGTAGAAGCAAAAACCCCAAAATTTCTTGCCCCAGAATTGTCAAAAATAGTCTATTTCAGACTAAGACTGCAGTACATTTGCCAATCTCTGAATTTACAACAAAAAGCCCCAAAATTTCACAAAATCTCTACGTGAATTGTGTCCCAGTCACTTGTAAATGCAGAGATATGTTGTCCAGGCACAATCCTTTTCCTGCAAGTAAGATTTGAAATTAAAAATTGATTAAAAATGTCCTTTTACCTTGAATTTTACATGGAGGGCACAAACGGGCCAGAGGTGCAGGAACTGGTGGTGGCGGACTGGCGGAGTGGCAGGACTCACAGGCTGCAATCGCGGTGCAGACCAGAGTGGAGGCGGCAGGCTGCTCAAACAGGCGGCGCCAGCGGGTTGAAGGCGGCAGGAGGGGCTGAAGGCGGCAGTGTCCAGGCAGCAGCAGTAGGGCAGGAGTCCAGACGGGCGTAGGAGGCAGCGCTGCGAGCATTGGGGGGGTAGGCACCAGGAGGGCAGCGCTCTACAGGTGCTGGGGGCGGAGCAGGTCAAACTGCAAGCAGTGCAGGTGAGGCAAAAGGTCAAGCTGCAGATCTCTGGAACCACGTACAGTGCACGGTAGCGCACGGGTACTCCTAAAGGATAAGACCAGAGCTGAGCTGAACTCAGCTAAATTCAGCTCTAATACCAAATGTGAGCGGTTGAGAGGATCGAAGCTCAGTTGAGAGTGCAGTAGAGAGTGTGGAGAGTGAAGCATGAAACCCAATGCAATAGACTGAACGAGTGTAATCTAAAAGTACAAAGAACAACCCTTAAACCTTAGGGTTGTAAGGGGTGTTCACACCCGTACATGATAAGTGCCCGTAAATGTGTAACAGAGGCACATACGAAAAAAGAGAATAAGTCTGGGGGAAAAACCTCTCGTACTAAGAGTAAAAAGTGCCCACGTGTCCTACTGATCACCAACACTTCTCTGTGAATGCAGACGTGAGTGAACTTCTCGGGAGGCGCAACAACTGCCGTAGACACCTGGAGACTGGTGGGAGAGGACCAGCAAACTAGGCATTGTGGTGGCAGTGCAAGTGGCTGAGCTGCTGTCAAAAACCGAGGAGCTCAGTTGGAGCTGGTGGCCACAGGTTGACATTGGAGTGGCAACTTAGCTGAGTGAGAGCAACTCTGATACCAAATGTGAGAGGTGAGAGAATGCACAGAGATCGAAGCTCAGCTGAGAGTACAATTAATAGTGAAGAGAGTGTGTGAGAGTGAAGGCACGACTCCCAATGCAATAATCAAAGTGTGTAAGGTGTAAGTACAAAGTACAACCCTTAAACCTTAGGATTGCTAGAGTGTGCTTACACCCAAAAGGTGTGAAACATAATAAGTACCCAAACTATATAACATAGGCACATAAAATAAAAGAGAATAAATCTGGGGGAAAAAACCTCTCATAAGGAGAGTAAAAAGTGCCCCAATGTCCTACCAAGGATCACCGATACTCCTTTGTGAGCGTAGGCATGAGTCAAATCCAACAAGGATCCTAATTATTCGAGGTAGAGTGTCAGTGAAGCCAATAGGGATAATGACACTCACTGATGGGTATCATGGGCGGCCTTCTGAGAGCCATTTGGCAAACATGGTGTCCCTTTGGATAACATGTTTAAACACACTCCCCATCTCGCACAAGAGGGGTGAAGCGCTCATGAAGGCCAAGAAAGAAGATGCTGATGGCAGTGTCATCCCCTAGTTAAGAATAGTCCCTACCGTCGATCCAGCTATCACAATAAGCCAATGATGATCACACATCGAACCCGGCTAGTGGCAAGTGTATTGAGCTAAAACACGCTTTTCAGCTGATTAGCATTCTTAAAACAGCCCCAAAACACACTTAATTAATGACAAACCCTAGAAAGGGGAGTGGTCCGAGAGAGTTTCAATGGTCCCCCAAAAACCCTACTTCTTTGGGGCACCCTTTAACATCTATAAATAGACAGGCTGCCCCCATTCAGCCCCAATTCTCTCTGTGTAGGTTTCACACCCTTGAGTGCATATTTCAGTCATCACTCCACACACACATAGCTATCCAAGCCCCAAAGACTGCTGCCACACCTGCTACTGCGTTTGCTCCAATGTGTAGGCGACAGCTGGCAGCCCATCTCCATCATCACGCGACAGCTTCTCCACACCAGACGACTACAGCCAGCCCTCTTCATCATCTGTCTAGCTTGCATTTGGTGGTGCTCCAGGTCCTCCTGACACCTGTGTTTGCTGCATCCTCTCCATCCTACACTCCGACTGGTGGTCACAGACTTGGGATCTGTCTCTGGTGGACGTCACTCTCCGACACACTGCTCTACCCTTGAGTATCTATACACTCTTATATTCATTTGCAATATTCATTCACTTCAGAGTTGTGTTATTATTTCCCTTTTTTTGTTTGTGTTTTGAGTTTTGCGTTTAGGGTTTGAGTTTTGAGTTTTGTGTTTAGGGTTTGAGTTTTTCTTTCTATGTCTATGTCTGTCTCTTTGTGTTTCTGTCGTACACTCTGTGTTTCCTTAGTGCAAACCCTAGCAGTTTTCTTCACATGGTATCAGAGCCACTGCTCTTGTAAAGAGTATCCTGGGAATATTGTGGAGAGCTAGTCTTTGTGTAAGGCACACAATACAGACTTGTAACCGAATCACAATGTCCCAGACACCTTCTTCTCCAGTTCCTATGATGTCCTATCAGGCTTCTCCACCACTAGAGACCCTGAAACAGCATTATGGACTCAGTGAGAAAGATGACACTCCACTTTCACTTTCACCTTCTTTTTCTACTCCTATTTCAGATTTCACTAACATGACAGAGGAGGACTTTGAGGAGTACTATCGCAACAAGTACAATAATGTTTACACCCCTCCTACAAGCTTTGCTACCACATTCGGACCGATTGGTGAGGTTGGCCACCTCTCTGATCATGGAGAACATACAGCATTTGGAGCGTCTGGCAATCCATCTTCATCATTTCAGCCAGGTCCAATGTCAAGTTTGTACACCCTTTTGAGTTGAATTAATCAAAACCCTCACTTGTTCCTTCTTTTGAGGTGCATGATCCGGATGGCTTTGCATATGTGAACTTTAATAGTGGGGCTCACGAAGCAGATAGAATTCAAGTACATCTACAACTTCTGTTCCCTTTGAGCATGTAACACATACTTCTCACTTCCCTCCTATCCCATCCTCTTCTACCTCCACCCTTGATCATCTCCTTCATCCTTTCAAAATCTCAGATTACACTCCACATCCGCTTCACACAAACTAGGGGTTAGATCTTCCATCTCCGCTCCTAGCACCTTCTCCTTCTCTTCCTCATTCTCTACCTCTTTGCACCATGGTAATTCGTTAGGGGGAATGCCACCCTTTAACACAGTGCCTCTCACCTTTCTACAAATGAGCATACCCATAGCACCTAGGACGGCTGTGATGGCATCCCCCTCACTACCCCTAGATTCACCTCTCACATGACCCCTCAAATGCAGGGGATTCCATCCTCGGCTTATGGTGCGTCATCCCACTTACCTTGGGTTACACCTACGTACGGATTTCCATCTTTTGCTCCCCGTGTTCCCATCCCACCTCCACAATGAGCTACTCATACGGCTACCATGCCCATGCCTAGTCAGTTCATCCCTACCTATGGATCCACCTTGCACACTTGCATGCTTGGTGGGCACTCTAGGGTCCATTCCCACTCGTTGCATTTCATGCATCCATCTCACCTTCCCCTCCACCTTGCCAAGCGTTCCCTTTGCAGAGCCCTGCTACTAGACGTATGCAATGGTAGACACCTTCTTAGACTAGCATGTCTCTAAGTCCTTTAAGATACCCTAGGTTAGTCTAGCGTCCATTTTTCGCACTCTTAGAGTCGGGCCCATAGGATTCATTATCCTTAGCTTTTCCATTCTTAAGTCTTCTGCTACATTTACTCACATACATACACATTCATTGCATTGTCTTTTCAGTTAGATTTTCTCTCTGTTAAGTTTTCCTTTGGAGCATCTCACCACTCACCTCTGTGTTTGCAAATTCTCATCTCTTTTACAGGGTTTTTTCTTTTAGTATAGGGCTAACTTGCAAATTGCTTTGGTCCTACCTGGGCTAGAGATGTGGGGATGCGCACCGTTCCTTTCATGGTTTCATCATCCTAGGCGTGCTTCCTCTTCTTCCAGCATGCAGGTTTCCCCTCCCGAGGCGGCTCGTGCAGCATCTCTCTCAATGCTATCATGGCAGTGACTTCTACCTTGCTCTTCCAGCGGGGTGCTTCATCCACTTCAACTTTATCATCTTCTTCCATTCCTTATGGTTCTCGGCACCACACGAAGACTAATATCGGGCTCCTCTTCGTTCTTCGGCATCTATATCCAGGTTGAGAGAGGGTTCCTACCCTTCTTGGTATTCTACAAGCTTCAGCACTTTGTCTTCGACATCAACTTCCTCTTCCTTCTTCACCATCTACATCCAGGTTGAGAGGGGGTTCCTAGCCTTCTTAGTATTCTTCGACATCAACTTCTCCCCTCCTGTTGTACCTTTCTCTTTGCATTGCATGATTTCATTATCTTTGTACTAGGGCGCTTGGACAAGTGAACAATTTCCCCATGAGGGACACTGTCCAAGTGGCACCTGCTGCATGAGCATTCTTTAGCATGTAGCATACTTTGCATCTCATTGTGCAAAGCACCACTTGAGTGGATCCTAAGCTATTTCCACCAGCGGCTGTTGACACCACACCACCATACTCCCTCATCATATTTTCCCTTGTCATCGACACCCTTGAGTAGATGGGTAAGCTTGTACTGTTTTGTGATGTGTTGGGTGTACCCTCCCTACTCCTGTCTTCTGAGTCATTGTTTCTCAATCGGCCGCATCCCATAAAGTTTAACTCACTTTTTTGAAAAAAAAATTAAAAAAGTTCAATGTAGTTCCATCCGCCTTTATAGGGCTTGGTAGGCCACTGGGCAACCGATGTGCACCCTTTGTCCGATGCCCTGTCCTCCCTAGGGTGACTCCTTGGACTCCCTTGGTAAGATAACCATCGATTCTGTAGTCTTGGTAGGCCACTCGGCAGCCAACGTGTACCCATTGTCCGATGCCCTAACTGCTTTGGGTGGGACGCTTTGGGATAAGTAAAAATCAAAGTGGTTGGCCTAACCTTTCGGCTCTATTTTGGGCCTGAGAGGGGCTATTGAGCTAAAACACACTTCTCAGCTGATTAGCATTCTTAAAACAGCCCCAAAACACACTTCATTAATGAAAAACCCTAAAAAGGGGAGCGGTCCGACAGAGTTTCAGTAGTCCCCACTAGTGGTCATAGACTTGGGATCTGTCTCTGGAGGATGTCACTCTCCAACACACTGCTCTGCCCTTGAGTATGTGTACACTCTTACATTCATTTGTAGTATTCATTCACTTCAGAGTTGTGTTCTTCTTTCCCTTCTTCTGTTTGTGTTTGATTTCTGTGTTTGAGTTTTGAGTTTTGCATTTAGGGTTTGAGTTTTGCTTTATGTGTCTTTGTTTGTCTCTTTGTGTTTCTGTCATGGTCATACACTTTGTGTTTCCTCAATGCAAACCCTAGCAGTTTTCTTCACAAAGTGTTCCCTCCATCTGCTGTAGAGAGGCGAAACAGGCAGGGTGACAGGTTTGGTAGGGAGGTGGTATCATTGGCAGTTGAGTGGAGACGTATCATGGCATGGCAGTTCAGGGCATGTCACATCATGTGAGGATATTGTCCTTTTATTTTTGTTTATCTTAGCATAGGTGAAATGGAAAAATCAAAAACACGTGACAACACAAAGGGACGCCTTGGGCAGGCCCAAAAGACTCATGGGGAGTTTCAGCACCATAGCTGTAAAGCACCTGCAGGAGTTAGAGATTATGAGACATTGAGTTGGGTTTTCAGTATAAAGCATTTCCACTAACATTTTACATGTCCATCATTCGTATACAAATGAGAAAAGTATGTTAGATAATATGCCAAATGAATCTGACAGGACTCAAAGACAAAGCACATCATTATCCCAAGTTATAGACATTACTTGTGATCTTGTAAGACATAAGAATTGTATCAGACATGTTTTGCAAGAGCCTTTCAAAACAACTTGAGAGCAACGTTACCTAAATGTGTGAAAACCATTAAAACATCCCAGTACCACTGTCACTCCAGTGGAACTGAAAGCTGCCGAGGTAAAACCCTAACAAAGTCCCCAGCCACAAACCCAGCACCCAAAAAAAAAGGACAATTTTCGAAAATTATTATGTGCTGCCAGAAATAAGGCACTTAAAAGCATGAAGACTTGCTCACACTCACATTTTTCTACTTGCACTAGATTTTTGAATGTAATGGCATTTCTGAAAAGAACATTTTCCCAATCTTTGTCAATGAGGTGAAGAATCACAAACACTTGATTATGAACGTTGAAGAAGTGCACAAGTTTATGGGAAAACCTTGAATTTTTGGGCTACAAAATTACACTTTCTATTAGAAAGATCCAAGAGCAACCTGAGCCATGGGCTAAATGAGACTATATTATGGCCTCTAGGATTTTTTCAGATGTCTTAGGAGTGCAAGGATAACCGACAGTTTTTCCCATGGGTGTCATTCCTCTGGGTTTCAAGGAAGTTAGAACAATCTTTCTATTGTAGTCAAAGATAACAGTTGGACATTTAGGATCAATATAATAGGGTGTTCAGTACAATATACCTGCTCAGCTATCACAGTGAACTCTTGCCACCTGCTGTGTTTGCCTGCCGCTGCTCTTCTTTGCTACCTGCTCCACATCCCGCCCCCCCCCCCCCCCGCGCCCCGCGAAAAGAAAAAAAAAAACAAAAAAACAAAAAAACAATCTGCTTCTCTCTGCCTGCCACCTGCTGCTCCATCTTTTCAAACTCATTAACTCTTTCTCCCCTTCTCTCAGCTGTGGATACTAGGTATATGTGGGAACTATAACACGAGTCCAAACAGAATCAATAACCAAGGTTGATTAGACTGCATCATCAGTTGGCCTCCTGTGAGCCCTTTGACCAAACTCCCAAGTATGTAAGAAGGCCTCACCTCCTGCTCATGCAATCTGAATCACCCTACAGTCTCTCACAACTGACTGTGTGAGTGTGAATGATCTTCATCCATATACAGGTGAAGACTTCTGATGCAATTATATGTTGCTGCTCTATAGCCTTGCTACATCTCATTCTCCAGCTGTACCAAGCAGTAACGGAGTTACCATCTGTGACAATGACCTTCAGTCTTCATTAAGGAAAGTTTGGACTAGGGATGACTTGCAGCTGTTATTCTGATATCTGATAGGGCCATGCTCACCTAGAAGTCCTCTTGTCCACAACTAAGCCTTTGTTGCTGAGTTGCCGCGGACCACACACTGGAAACAAAACTCCAAATTTGTCTAGCAACACGGCAAGAGACAAAGAGATGAAGCAATGTTTCATTACATGTAGTGCAAAGTACACAACGACTAGCAGAGATCTTGCGGGCACCCAGCACATCGCCAGTTGGAAGACCCCCAATAACCAGCCTCCACATGAACAGTTTACCTTGATATGAGATGGAGAAATCTCTCTCTCTTTTTTTTTTCATGAAGATAATTGAATTAAGTAGTAAATATTTACATCGGACCATCAGGTCAGCATTGAAAATGACAGACATGAAGGAAAGTCTACAGAGACTCCAACACAAAAATGTCACACTGAAAGAACAGCTGGTGTGGAGTGAACAATATCCAGCCACGGAGCAGCAATGTCAGGAAGAACCAGATCAGCAGACACCATAGAGGAGATTTTCCACAACACTAAACCCCATATTCGGGCAACATGACCTTGAATGCCAGATACCGAATCAAAAATGAAGGCATTCCGAGTACACCAAATATCCCACAAGGCTGTCCATCTAAGGAAATGGAAAAGGCAGGGGTAATCTGAACTCAAAGAGGTTATGGAGGTCATCTTTCCCATAATCCACGAACGAGGTGATATCCGTTGTTGGGTCAACGAGAGCAACACACAGGAAACAGAATTCCAAATCTCTCTCTCTCCCTAAAGTACTGACGAATACGCCTAAAAGAATAAAGGCGGGGCTGCCCAGGAATAACCCTATCACAGACTGTCTTCAACCCTAACCTAGCCATCCTATTAAACTTATCTCGCTGCAAATCTTTGTGTGCCCAATCCAACAACCTTGAGAAAGGTAGTATTTCTCCTTGCAGCGAATTTTCCTCCTTACGAATATCCGGAGGATGCCAAACAGCAAAACGAAGCATCTCCTGCCAAGAAGCAATTAAATGAGAAAGGAGAAAAGACTAGGAGACCTTTATGGGCCTTGTAGAATTAAGCGCATGCCACCAGGAAGCATGAATAACCGTGCTTCCATGAGAGATGCCAGTCTTCTCCATGAAGAATTTGGCAATATTTGACCAAGGATGACACTGAATACATAGACTCTGCAAAAGGGACAGCCTCAAAGCGCCCATATGCAAATTAACATCCAACAAAGCTGCACCCTCCATCCTTTTCGAGTGGTGACATGCTGCCAGGAGATCCACACCTGCCCCAAACGATTGCCTTTCTTTTTCCACAGCATAAATCTAATAGGCTGGACCAAATCTAAAAGGGACTTCTTAGTCCAAGGCAGCAATGGCAAAAAGAAGGAAATCATACTGATCATAATGCATTGAGCTACTTTTAGCCTAACGTGAAGAGGCCAACTCTAAGATTTCCAGTACATGAACCTGTCATGAATTCGTGATGCCATCCAATCGAACAAAGCACGGGGAGCAACCTCCACGCCAATAGGATATCCCAGGTGTCTAGTTATATTGCCCCTCGGGATCACCATTCAAATTGGTTCCCAACAAGTGCAACAAAATCCAAGAATGCATCATACACTTCTGACTTTTTTACCAAAGAATAGACCCAACACAATTGAGTAAAGTCATCAATAAAAGTCACAAAATAGTAACATCCTCCCAATGACTTTGTTTGCATAGGCCCACATACATCTAAATGCATTAACGGTAACTTGGTTGTGGCTCTAAAAGCAACATCATGGGGAAATAAAAACCGATGCATTTTTCCCAAAATACATCCTTCACACAAGTGCTCAGGAGGTCTCTTCAAAAGAGGTAATCCATCTAGCATCTTTGTAGGCTGTAAGATCATCAAGCTACCAAAGTTCACATGCGCCATCCGGGCATGCCATAACTCTGTCTGTATCATAGCAGAAGTAAGAGTAGAGGCCAAGTACACTAGCTGGTCAACTGGAAGAGCATCCAACTCAAATAACCCGTGACATAAAGTGCCAGTTAAGACCAAAGTCATGTGTTCCTTGTCTCTCACGATGCATCTTCCATCATCAAAGGTGACCTACAATCCACAACATGCCAAAGAAGAAATCGAGAGCAAATTCTTCTTTATACCGGGCACAAACAAAGCATCCTGTAGGCGGAGAATAGAGCCATCAATGGCTATGAGCACAATCTCCCCAATACCTCTAGCAGGGTATGATACATTGTTGGCACACTATACAGACTTGCCAACTAGAGCTACACCAACAGAAGCAAATAAATCTCTCTGAGATGTGATATGCCTAGAAGCACCACTGTCAAAAAACCAAGTGTTTGCATCCTCAATAGAGCTAAATGCTCGATCAACCCAAAAAGTGTCATAACTACATGTGTAAAAGCAATAGTCCGTGTCTGCAACAAAGAACACTGACTCAATAGTAGTGAAAAGAGCATCAAAAACAGACATTCTTGACTCCTTTTTCTTCTCCTTGGCGATGCGCTTTCTACACTCAATGATGCAGTGGTCTGGCTTCTTGCAATAGTGGCATTTGCCCTTTTTGTCTTACGTGCCCCCTTGTTTTTTACTTCCCCGTGAGGTGCCTTAAGTCCCAAAGCTCTGCGGAGCATTCTTTACTTGGCTGCCTTTGCCCTTCTGTCTAGCCATAAAAGCCTGCTCAGAGGCTATGACATCCACACCACTGCTTCTTCTTGTTTGCTCCTCCTCTAGAAGCAAACTGACTAACTGAAGAAAGGAAATAGGTTGTGGGGCAATCCTCATTGTGAGGTTTAGGGTAGTATGAAAAGCCAAGTACAAAGGAGGTAATGAGTTCAATGTAGTAGATATCAGTTGTGTATCTTAAAGTACTCATCGATATTCATAAGTTGCTCACGCAAGTCCTGAATTTTGTTCAAGTGATCCTGCATAGAATCACCCTCATCCATCTTCAATGTCTCAAGCTCTTTCTTTAAGAAAGAGATGCGGGTCTCATTTTTACCAACAAACATCTACTTCAAAGTTAGCCAAGCTTCTCGTAAAGAAGCTGCCGAACGAATGTGGGGGATAATGGACCACTGAACTTCAACAACAAAGCTTGTGCATCCCGTGTATCACATGCTTTTTGAGCTGTTGATCTCTGGGAAAGTGGCTGAAGTGGAGCAAGTTGAACAAGCTAAGGTGCCCGTTTTCCACGTCCTCCTGGAGAAGAAGTAGCAGGAACCACAACTCCGGGCCTAACTTCTTCTCCACTAACATAGTCCCAAAGATTTTCCACAACAAACACATTGTTCATCATGAAGGACCAAAGTGAGTAGTTGTTACCATCCAATCTATCCTCCTTGGATACATAGGTAAATACATCACCTCCTTGATTTGCCATGATAATCAATGCCAAAAGAAGCAAAAGAGCAATGTCTAAGCTGGACCAACTTGGAAATCTCCAAAATTTCTAGAAATTACAACAAGTAGCTCGCCGAATTAGTACACATAGGTACACTCTATCAAAACTGTCTATAATGCACCTTGTTCAAGGTGCATTCAATGCTCAGCAACACTGTAGAAACAAAAGCCCCTAAATTTTTTGCTCCAAAATGCTCACAAAAACAGTCTATTTCAGACTGCTACTGCTCTGCATATACCAATGTCTTCACAAAACCCAAAAGCCCCAAAATTTCTGACTTATTTGCCAAGAAATTTTTGCATTAGTCGCATCCCAAACACGTATCCCAACCGTTGTACCTATTGGGCAAAACCCGCTTTTCGAGAGATGAATCTGGAGTAAAAAGTAAGTTTTTTCCAAAAGAAAAAAATATACCTGGTACAGTAACCAATGGCGAGAGCAGCTGGTCCCAGTCGAGCTGAGCTGATGGTAGGCTAGTGTAGCCAGGCGAAGGGCAGCCGAGTCAGGTGGCACTACAGGTTCAGGGTGCAAGAGACGGGCTACACAGGCAAACTGGGACGGCGCGCAGGGGCTGAAGACGGTAGCGGCATCGAAGGGCAGGAGTCACACGAGGACAGGCGGCACTCGTGGGCTCCAGAGTTGACTGGCAACGCTTCCAAGCAAGCTAGCGGGCGGCGAGCACAAGCGCACTGGGCGTTTATCAAGAGCGGGTGGACCAAAGGCGGCATGGCCTAGGTCACTGGTCAGGGGCAAGGGTCTCCTTCTGACGTGCACCGGCTGATTGAGCGGGAGTAGGGCGGCTCCAGCTGACAGTGGACTCTTGAAGGTTGAGGCTAGAGCAGAGTTGGTCCCTACTACTGAGTTGAGAAGCTGGAGCTCTAATACCAAATGTGAGATGGAGGGAGGATCGAAGCTCAGCTAAGAGTACAATAGACAATGTGAAGAGTGAAGCACGGCACCCAATGCAATAGACTGAAAGATGTGAGAGCAGAGGATCGAGATACAGCCAGATTCAGTAGACAGTGTGAGAGTGAGAGAGACAGAGTTGAAGCACGACACCCAAGAGAATAGACTGAATGAGTGTAATCTGAAAGTACAAAGTACAACCCTTAAACCTTAGGGTTGTAGGGGGGTGTTCACACCCGACACACACTAAGTGCCTAAATGTGTGTAACATAAGCACATAAGTACATACGATAATAAGACCATAAGTCTGGGGGAAAAAACCTCTCCTACCGAGAGTAAAAAGTGCCCCAGTGTCCTACTGATCACCGACACTCCCATATGAGCGTAGGCGTAAGTAAGGCGTGAGTAAAATACCCAACAAACCCCCCTGGAGTGAAGAGTGATCAAGAGTACAAGGATCATCCGCCACCAAAGGATATCAAATTTAAAGCATCGCGAAATGCTTCAAATTTGTCACGAGGAAGAGCTTTGGTGAAGATGTCTGCCACATTACTGGTGGTAGGACAATAGACAAGGCTGATATCACCTGCATGTAGCCTCTCTCTGAAAAGTGATAGTGAATCTCAATGTGTTTCGTGCGAGCATGAAACACTGGGTTCCGTGCCACTGCAATGGCACTCTGACTGTCAATGAACAAAGGAGTAGGCTCAGTAACAGATACATCCAAATCAGCTAGCAAGCGTCTAAGCCATACGCATTCAACTGTGGTGGTGAAAGCTGCCTTGTATTCAGCTTCACATGACGATGTGGCAACAGTGGATTGTTTCTTGCTAAGCCAAGAAATGCAAGAAGTGCCAAGAAAGAAACAATTGCCACTAGTAGAGTGACGTTTTTCATAATCACCAGCCCAATCAGAATCACTGTAAGCATGTAAATGCAGTGGTCCCCCCTTGGCATAAAGCAACCCAAGAGAACGAGTACCCTGCAAGTAGCGGAAAACACGCTTGACAGCTTGCCAATGTGACATACGTGGCTGATGCATATACCTGCTCAAGGCTGAAACTGCAAACTGTATGTCCGGCCTAGTATTGCATAGATAGATAAGGCATCCAACTGCAGGAGCATATGTATGTACATCAAACAAATCACTGTCATCATGTAATGACAGTTTCAGTCCAGGTTCCATGGGAGTAGTAACTGGCTTGCAATCCTGTAAGCCAAATTTCTCAAGAAGCTGGCCAATATACCGTGACTGTGATAACCCAATACCTCGAGCATTATGTATGAACTGGATGCCCAAGTAGTAATGCAAAACTCCCGAGTCAGACATGTCAAAAGTTTGCTGCAAATTTTGTTTGAATGCTAAAATCTGATCAGCATGTGTTCCAGTGAGCAAAAGGTCATCAACATAAAGACATAAAATCAGCATAGATCCCCCTTCTTTACATAAGTAAAGGGTAGACTCAGATGAACTGTTTAGAAACCCCTGACCAAGCAAGAAAGCATCTATCTTTTCATACCAAGCTCTAGGAGCTTGTTTTAAACCATATAGTGCCTTTTCGGATCATAGAGTCTGTAGCCTTTGCTCTCACTGCTATATCCCATAAAAATGCACTTAACAGCCTTGTTGTCCAATTTTCTTCTAAGTACCTGTGGAATATGGGCATAGGCAAGACACCCAAAGGTACGGAAGTGACCAACAGAAGGTTTACAGCTGTTCCAAGCCTCAAATGGTGTGATGGTCTTCAAGGCTTTGGTAGGGCATCTGTTCAAAATATGGCAAGCACACATGACTGCTTCCATCCAAAAACTATGAGGCAAGCTCTTTGCCTTCAGCATACATCTGGCCATCTCCATGAGTGACCGATTTTTCCTCTCTGCTACCCCATTCTGCTGTGGAGTATAAGCTAAAGTATACTGATGTACTATGCCTTTCTGCTGCAAAAAAGAATTCAGCATAGAGGACATGTATTCCCCCCCTCGGTCCGAACGGAGAGTCTTAATGTGGCATCCAGATTGGTTTTCAACAAGTGCACTAAAAGCCAAAAATGCATCATACACTTCTGACTTCTTTTTCAAACAATAGACCCAGCAAAAACGTGTGAAGTCATCAATGAATTTCACAAAATAATAACAACCACCCAATGACATGGTCTGCATAGGCCCACAAACATCTGAATGCACCAACTCCAATCTGGTTGTTGCCCTGAAAGCAACATCACGAGGAAATGAGAAACGATGCATTTTCCCCAAAATGCATCCCTCGCATAAGTGCTCAGGAGGTCTCTCCAAGAGAGGTAAGCCATCCAGCATCTGAGTACGCTGTAAAAGCATCAAGCTGCCAAAGTATACATGCCCTAAACGAGCATGCCATAACTCCGCCTGTATCATAGCAGGAGTAAGAGTGGATGTCAAGTATGCTGACTGATCTACTGAAAGAGCATCCAACTCATATAAACCATGACACAAAGATCCTGTCAAGACCAATGTCATGCATTCTTTTTCTCGAACCATGCAACGGTCATCATCAAAAGTGACCTGTATACCACAACATGCCAAAGAAGAAATAGAAAGCAAATTCTTCTTTATTCCAGGCACAAACAAAGCATCCTGCAGGCGGAGAATAGAGCCATCAATGGCTGTGAGCTGAATCTCCCCAATACCACGAACAGGGTATGATGCATTATTGGCACACTGTACCGATTTCCCAACGGGAGGTGCACTAACTGAAGCAAACAAATCTCTGCGAGATGTGATATGTCTAGAAGCACCACTGTTAAAGAACCAAGTGTCAGCATCCTCTGTAGAGCTAAGTGCTCTATCGGCCCAAGAGATGTCATAACTGCAAGTGTAGAAACAATAGTCCCTGTCCACAACAAAGGACGCGGACTCACTAGCAGTGGAAGCAGTAGTAGAAACAGACATTCCTAACTCCTTCTTCTTCTCTTTGGCAATGCGCTTTCTGCACTCAGTGATATAGTGGCCGGGCTTCTTACAATAATGACATTTTCCTTTCTTTGCTTGCGTCCCCCCTTGTGACTGATTCTGCGATGTGCCCGAAGTGCCAGAACTCTATGAAGCATTTTTCACCTTGCTGTTCTTGCCTTTCTGTCTTGCCACAAAAGCCTGCTCAGAGACTATAGCATCCACACCACTATTTTTCCGTGTTTGCTCCTCCTCTAGAAGCAAGCTAACCAGCTCAATAAAAGTGAGTGGGTGCTCAGCAATCCTCATGGTGAGGTTCAATGCAGTATGAAAAGACAAGTACGAAGGAGGTAGGGAATTTAAGGTGGTGGATATCAACTGTGCATCCGAAAAATACTCATCTACATTCATGAGCTGCTCCCTCAAGTCCTGAATCTTATTTAAGTGATCCTGCATAGAATCACCTTCATGCATCTTCAGAGTTTCCAACTCTTTCTTCAAGAAAAAGATCCGTGTCTCATTTTTTCCTGCAAACATATGCTCCAAAGTCAACCATGCATCTCGTGAAGAAGATGCCGAACGGATATGAGGTATGATGGACCGCTGAACTGCCAGAGCAATCAGCGACAAGGCCTGTGCATCACGGGTATCCCAAGCTTTTTGAGCTGCAGTTCTTGGAGGAAGTGGCTGAGGCGGAGCGGGCTGAGGTCCCCGTTGTCCACGTGCGCCATGGGGAGGAGTAGCGGGAGCTACAACTCCCGGCCGAGTTTCCTCTCCACTGACATAATCCCATAAATTCTTGGCCACTAATACATTTTTCATCACAAATGATCAAAGGGAATAGTTGTTTCCGTCCAGTCTGTCCTCCTTGGATACATACGTAAAAACATCACCTCCCTGATTTGCCATGATGACAAATTTCCAAAGACAAAATGAGCAATGTCAAAGCAGTACGAACTGGAAATCTGCAAATTTCCAGAAATTGCAGCAAATACGTTTCTGCAATTAATGTGCAAGGGCGTACTCTGTCAGAAAACTGTCTTTTACTGCACGTTTCCCAAGGTGCAAACAGTGCAATGCAACACTGTTATGAATAAATCCCCAAAATTTTTGCCAAAATTTCTGTCAAAAACAGTCGTTCTGTGACTGTATCAGCAGTTTAAATGCATCTGTCCTCCAAATACGCAAAAGCCCCAAAATTTCTGACGATTCAGTCCAGAAATTTGCATGAAATTTATTTCTCCAGTAGTTCTGTGCCAACCGCGTGTGAACCTCCGCTTCCAGAATTTTATTAGGGCTGAAATAATAAAATTTTTTGAAAATTTTACCTGGGCATGTGGTAAAAAACGGTGGTCTGACGGGCAGGCGACGTGGACAGGGCAGGCGACGTGGACAGGGCAGGCGGGCTGTCGATTGGCGGGCTGACGATTCTGACGCGGGCAGGCGGGTCGCGAGTCTGACGCGGGTAGGCGAGCAGCGACTTTGACGCGGGTAGGCGGGCAGTTCGTGGTCACGAGCAGGCGTTGACTCCGCTTGCAGGAAACGGGGCCCTGGCGGACTGGTGGAGCTGCTCGCGAGCTGACGTGGAGTTTCGTGACGTGACGAGACTCTGTCAAGCGGACTGACGAATCTGACGACGCTAACGTCTGACGTGGACGACTGCAGGCGACGACGAAATGTGAGAAGGCTGCGCTGACAAACGTCAGCGCGCCTGCAGCTGACGTGACGCGTCTGGGATGTTGACGGCTCCTGCTGGTGGCGCGCTGGGACAGGGCAGTGTTGCGCGTTGATTGTGAGCTGCGCGCAGGGTAGAACTGGGCAGGTCTTGAGCTGGCGACTCGGAGGCAAGACTGGCGGGGACTCCTGGCTGCTGACTGAGGACCGCTCTGATACCAAATGTGAGAGCAGAGGATCGAGATACAGCCAGATTCAGTAGACAGTGTGAGAGTGAGAGAGACAGAGTTGAAGCACGACACCCAAGAGAATAGACTGAATGAGTGTAATCTGAAAGTACAAAGTACAACCCTTAAACCTTAGGGTTGTAGGGGGGTGTTCACACCCGACACACACTAAGTGCCTAAATGTGTGTAACATAAGCACATAAGTACATACGATAATAAGACCATAAGTCTGGGGGAAAAAACCTCTCCTACCGAGAGTAAAAAGTGCCTCAGTGTCCTACTGATCACCGACACTCCCATATGAGCGTAGGCGTAAGTAAGGCGTGAGTAAAATACCCAACAAAAGAGTGTAATCTGAAAGTACAAAGTACAACCCTTAAACCTTAGGGTTGTAGGGGGTGTTCACACTTGAACATGATAACTGCCCCTAAGTGTGTAACATAAGCACATACGAAAGAAGACAACAAGTCTGGGGGAAAAAACCTCTCGTACCAAGAGTAAAAAGTGCCCAGTATCCTACTGATCACCGACACTCCTCCGTGAGTGTAGGCGTGAGTGAAAACCCAACATTACCCTCAAGTACTCATCTTATATACTCTAATAGCATTACTATTTAGACTTGAAATATCTATTCTATTCTCTTTAGTCCAAAATAATCATGTTATTTTTTTTCGTACTAATATCGTACCGTACCTTATAAAAACTTAAGGTACCATTTAGTACCGTATTTTATCGTACCTTTCGTACCTGACAACTATGGTAGGGATTGAAACCCCAACTTGATTCTGCACTTGTTTCATTATCCATATGAGGTTGTCCGCTCATGGAAGGCTAGGAATACCTCCGCTCTTGTCAAGATAATGCTAGAAGGAAGCAGAAAATTGATCCTAGAAATACTTCTCAAAAGATTCATCAGCCGTCCAAGCCATCCAAGCCACCAACAAAACATAAGAGAAGATTTTGACATAGTGTGAGATATCTGAAAGAGATCAGAAAGGCAATGAAGGCTCTTAATAATGAAGTTCCAAAATCACCATTCCTAACATGCATGAGAAAATCCATTATGGCCCTTTCACAAGGAGCAACTTCCAAAAGCTTTGGCAGCCTTGCCTTCATGCAATTGCCCAAGAGATAACACAGTGGACAAAACTTTCTTTCTAATATACTTGAATGTTCTCAACACAAGTTAGAGTATAAAATAGGGGATTGTTTCATCTCACTCTCCAAGGGACTGAAGAAAGATTGGACTGTAAAGAAATGCTCATCTACGGAATAAAAACACAATCGTACGACAAACACATAGACTGATAAAGAAACACAATTAGGGTTAGGGGTAACACAGAGACAATGAATACAAAAGATAATGACACTAGATAAGAATAAATAGATACAATGCTCAATACAGCAAACACACTATGCAAGGTGAAAACTAACCCCTGAACTCCCATGTCTCGAGAACCTACACAAAGAGTACGAGCAAAAGAGTGTGTCGTACTCTAACAGATTGTGAAATGCAGCAAACAGCCTTCAAAGGTGTCAGCCAGCAGCAAACACACCTCTCCAAGGCTAGATCAGCGAATGACTAACAGACAGAAAGTAGTAGAATTTTGTTAGAGATAATCAAGCGACAGCTACAACACCAAAACGCAGCAGTAAATGATGATGTGGCAGTGCAGCAGGGCTGGACAGCAAAATGCAAATGTGGAGGCAGTTGCTAGCTATAGATGGCAGTTCTTGATGATGAAAAGCAAGCTCAAAGGACTCCTACAGCTGTAAAGGCAGCCAGTTCGGGTGATAACAGGCTGGAAATCGTGGACAAAAGCAAAACGCAGTCAGCTGAATGGAGTGGACAGGCTAGTAGCAGTTGCCAACAGCAGATGGAGGGCTACATGGAGGTGCAAGATAGTAGACATCAATGGTGGGAAGCTTTGGCTGAGATATCCTTTGCGAACGGAGTGTGGACAGCAGTGAGAAGGCACCTACAAGCTGCAAAAACGAGATTGAGATTGAGTGGAGGGCAACTTGTCTATTAATGGATGGTTGGGTCCTCCCAAATTAGGGTTTGTCTTATTGGGCATAGACACTCTCTAGGAACCCTAATTTCAATAGACATGCTAATTTTATTGATTAAGCTCGTTTTGGGGTTGTTTTAAGTGGCTAATCAGCATGTAATGCATGCTTAGCTCAACATGGACATCATTTAGTAGAGACCAATCGCCTTGCTTGGTATTGCATATAAGATCTTTGCCAAGGTGACCTTCCTTTACGACGAGGCATTTTTTATCTCTTACTCGTTAGCTTTTTGAAGCCAATTTGAAAAGTGAAACACCAAAAATTTAGTGTCAAGGTAAGAACATGTTAGAATAAGAACAAGTAGAAATGAAGTTTTCAAACAAAAAGAGTGTTTAGTGTACCTTGTCATCAATGCAATCGAAGAATCCCAAAATTATTCCATTTGTGTCATAAAATGTAACCTGCTTTATTAAAAGCAAATTAATGTATTGTTTGAATAGAAGTTGACTCAGCAGTACAATGTAAGAATCTAAAACCAAACTTCTTAAAGTTTGAGTGTTACCCTGGAGTCAGGACCTGCCGCAACAATACTTCTTCCCCATGCAAGCACCGTGGGAATAGAAGCTAAAATATTGATTATAATACAATTTTCAGCTTCTTGGCCAAACTTAAAGGTCTCTTTTACTAAATAGACTTATTTTTTTGCCTGGAATAATATAAATCTTAAACATTAAAAGCATCCTCAAAAGTACACCTACTATGATCTATCAATTTTGTTGCAGTAGTACCAACAACCTTCTCAAGGGGGAACCTTCAAAAAGAGGACTAGAACTATTATTGAGTTATGACACTAGTAGATAGATCTAGTTGAACCTTGCATATTAAAGAGTAGAAAAGCATGCTAATAACAATCTTACTGTCCTACTCATGATATAAAAATTGTAGAGGGAAACCGATGCTTAAAAATACAAGAAATGGAATGTTTTAATGACACTCCCCCTGAGCCCTTTTAGCGTTCTTCCTCTCTTCCTTGCAGTCCCACCTACCTCCTCCCCCTCAACACTACATAAATTTTGCACACCTTCACCACGTCATGCCTTCTCCTAGTTGTACCAAATGGTGAGCATGTAGTGGCAGTTCTAGGAACAAATATTATACTGAAGCAAATTGCAGCCTTCCATGACCAGGCTGCCATTTTCTATTTTACTGGTGGTGTTCTCCTCATTGCTCATATCCGGGCCTAGCTTAAGGCTTTGCTGTTACATGGTGATTTGTACAAGGAAGTTGATAATGGGCAGCTATAGTCTCCTCTGATGTAGGAGATTTATGATGGGACAAAAGGGTTCTTTGAGGTTCTCTTTTGCACTCCACAAGCTCGTACTCAGGTAATGTAGAGCATTCTTGTTGTTTATGATGGGCCAAAAGGGTTCTTTAAGCTTCTCTTTTGCACTCCACAAGCTCGTACTCAATGATTTCATACGCCCACAGTAGGTATGGTTGATGATTCTGTCTTGCAGTTTGATGCTCAGGGAAGATTGCTTCCATCAAGAGATGTGTTTTCTACTCAACAGCAGCAATATCCTTCTCAAGCATCAGCTATTAGTTTGCAGAGGGCTGATCTTGTGGATGTCATTCATAGTGAGATTCCATGCAGATAAAACTACAGATGCCAAGGGGAAAGCATTGCTGCAATAGTTTTCTCTTTTTTCTTTATCATGAGGATAGCATTCTCGAATGTCAAGGGTATCTCGTCTCCGAGCAAGCAGTATAAAATGCGGAAGACTAATTTTGCTGGAAACTGGGATATTTTTTGTGCAGTGTCACACAAGCACACTCAATGGCTGGTTCCATTTATGTATATGAGGACCTTACGGTGTTTTTCAGTGGTCAAGCTCCCCGTAGATCAGGGGTCATGCTGGCTGTTTTCCCACCCTTGTAGCCATCTTTGATTTGCGAGGATGCTCAACATAGGTTCATGATTGTAGAATCATATATGAGAGTGAGGCTTTGTGGTTAGTAGGGGTGTATGCATCCGACACAGCTCGGATCGTCGGCAGCTATGGGAGGACTTTTACTGTCTCTCTATGGCCTATTAGGGGATTGTCGTGAGAGACTTTAATACTTGTATGCTGAGCAGGCAACTTTGCCTCATTCAGTAATGGATGATCCTAAATGCCAAACATGGGATGCTCTCCTAGCCTTCTCATTGAAACAAGATATGTGGTCCTAGCTCCATCCTTCCAAGCCTGATTTACCTTTCATTCTCTTCAGCATCCTCATACTTGGGCTAGATTGCATAAGATATATGTCTATCAAAGTGATTTCTTCCTTTTGGTAGTGCTTAATATGTGGGTGGAGAAACACCATGTCCTTTTGGACCATTACCATTCGGTCCTAGAAATGATTCATCACCCCATGGATGCCTTCAAGGCACTACTCGCTCATTTGCCCTTATGATTCAATCAATCTTTCTTGATGCATGATCAGTTCGCCAAGTATTGTGAGGGGGTGAGAGGATCGAGGTGCAGCTGAGAGTGCAGCAGACAGTGTGAGAGTGTGAGAGACAAAGTGAAGCACGACACCTAATCCAATAGACTGAAAGAGTGTGGAATGAAAGTACAAAGTACGACCCTTAAACCTTAGGGTTGTAGGGGGTGTTCATACCCGAACACGCTAAGTGCCCATAAGTGTGTAACATAAGCACATAAGCACATACGAAAATAAGACTATAAGTCTGGGGGAAAAAACCTCTCCTACCGAGAGTAAAAAGTGCCCCAATGTCCTACTAATCACCGACACTCCCATATGAGCGTAGGCGTAAGTGAGGCATGAGTCACATACCCAACAAACCCCCCTGGAGTGAAGAGTGATCAAGAGTACAAGGATCATCCGCCACCAAAGCATATCAAATTTAAAGCATCACGAAATGCTTCAAATTTGTCACGAGGAAGAGCTTTGGTGAAGATGTCTGCCACATTACTGGTGGTAGGACAATAGACAAGGCTGATATCACCTGCATGTAGCCTCTCTCTCAGAAAGTGATAATGGATCTCAATGTGTTTCGTGCGGGCATGAAACACTGGGTTCCGTGCCACTGCAATGGCACTCTGACTGTCAGTGAACAAAGGAGTAGGCTCCGTAACAGATACATCCAGATCAGCTAGCAAGCGTCTAAGCCATACGCATTCAACTATGGTAGTGAAAGCTGCCTTGTATTCAACTTCACATGACGATGTGGCAACAGTGGATTGTTTCTTGCTAAGCCAAGAATTGCAAGAAGAGCCAAGAAAGAAACAATTGCCACTAGTGGAGTGACGTGTATCATAATCACCAGCCCAATCAGAATCACTATAAGCATGTAACTGCAGTGGTCCCCCCTTGGCATAAAGCAACCCAAGAGATCGAGTACCCTGCAAGTAACGAAAAACACGCTTGACAGCTTGCCAATGTGACATACGTGGCTGATGCATATACCTGCTCAAAGCTGAAACTGCAAACTGCATGTCCGGCCTAGTGTTGCAAAGGTAGATAAGACATCCAACTGCAGAAGCATATGTATGTATATCAAACAAATCACTGTCATCATGTATTGACAGTTTCAGTCCAGGTTCCATGGGGATACAAACTGGCTTGCAATCCTGTAAGCCAAACTTCTCAAGAAGCTGTCCAGTATACCTTGACTGTGATAGCCCAATACCTCGAGCATCATGTATGAACTGGATGCCCAAGTAGTAATGCAAAATTCCCAAGTCGGACATGTCAAAAGTTTGCTGCAAATTTTGTTTGAATGCTGAAATCTGATCAGCATGTGTTCCAGTGAGCAAAAGGTCATCAACATAAAGACATATAATCAGCATAGATCCCCCTTCTTTACATACGTAAAGGGTAGACTTAGATGAGATGTTTAGAAACCCCTGACCAAGCAAGAAAGCATCTATTTTTGCATACCAAGCTCTAGAAGCTTGTTTCAAACCATATAGTGCCTTTTTCAGCTTGCATACCAAATGTTCTGAGCCTTCAACTGCAAAACCAATGGGCTTCTGTACATAAACTTCCTCTTGAAGTTCCCCATGTAAAAATGCAGTCTTGATATCCAGCTGATGCACTGTCCAACCATAATGTGCAGCCAAAGCAATCATAGACCTGATGGTTATCATACGGGAAGTAGGAGCAAATGTCTCCTCATAGTCAATGCCCTCTTTCTCTGCGTAGCCTTTAGCTACAAGCCGTGCCTTGTATTTATCAATGGATCCATCTGCTTTCGTTTTCAGTTTGTAGACCCATTTTGTTCCAATGGCTTTCTTCCCAAATGGCAAAGACACCAAATCCCAAGTTTGATTCTTAGTGATAGAATCTAATTCAGCTAGCATTGCTGCCATCCAATGCACACTGTGTTGTGCATCCTCAAAACATTCAGGCTCTTCTTTATCAAAAGTACTTGCTGCCATAACAAACTCCATGGTATGTGCTGAATCATGCAAACGAGTTTGCCTTCTAGTACGACCAGCCATGGGTGCATCCAAAGGACTATCTTGCATAGTCTGCAAATACCATCTAGGTAACTGTCTAGCTTCCTGACTGTGTGCAAGTTCTTGCTGAATTTCAGTTTCAGCATTATGCTGAATATTCCGATCAGCCAATGGCTGAATTTCTGCACTTTCCATAGGAGCAGCTCGCTGAACATTAGGTTCATTTTCTAAAGCTCCAGCTGAATCACCAAAAGTAATGGGCAGCAGCCCTTCAAAAACATCAGGGGCAGCCTGATATGTGTCCAAACCAGCCAAGGATAATTCTGATTTTTCATCAAAAACAACATCCTTGCCCACAAAAACCTTCTTTGTAACGCGATCATAGAGTCTGTAGCCTTTGCTCTCACTGCTATATCCCATAAAAATGCACTTAACAGCCTTGTTGTCCAACTTTTTTCTAAGTACCTATGGAATATGGGCGTAGCCAAGACACCCAAAGGTACGGAAGTGGCCAACAGAAGGGTTACGGTTGTTCCAAGCCTCAAAAGGTGTGATGGTCTTCAAGGCTTTGGTAGGGCATCTGTTCAAAATATAGCAAGCACACATGACTACTTCCATCCAAAAACTATGAGGCAAGCTCTTTGCCTTCAGCATACATCTGGCCATCTCCATGAGTGACCGATTCTTCCTCTCTGCTACCCCATTCTGCTGTGGAGTATAGGCAGTAGTGTACTGATGGACTATGCCTTTCTGCTTCAAAAAAGAATTCAGCATAGAGGACATGTATTCCCCCCCTCGGTCCGAACGGAGAGTCTTAATTTTGCATCCAGATTGATTTTCAACAAGTGCACTGAGAGCCAAAAATGCATCATACACTTCTGACTTCTTTTTCAAACAATAGACCCAGCAAAAACGTGTGAAGTCATCAATGAATGTCACAAAATAATAACAACCGCCCAATGACATTGTTTGCATAGGCCCACAAACATCTGAATGCACCAACTGCAATCAAGTTGTTGCTCTGAAAGCAACATCACGGGGAAATGAGAAACGATGCATTTTCCCCAAAATGCATCCCTTGCATAAGTGCTCAGGGGGTCTCTCCAAGAGAGGTAAGCCATCCAGCATCTAAGTACGCTGCAAAAGCATCAAGCTGCCAAAGTTTACATGCCCCAAACGAGCATGCCATAACTCCGCCTGTATCATAGCAGGAGTAAGAGTGGATGTCAAGTATGCCGAGTGATCTATTGAAAGAGCATCCAACTCATATAAACCATGACACAAAGATCCTGTCAAGACCAAAGTCATGCGTTCTTTATCTCTAACCATGCAACGGTCATCATCAAATGTGACCTGCAAACCATAATGTGCCAAAGAAGAAATAGATAGCAAGTTCTTCTTAATCCCAAGCACAAACAAAGCATCCTACAGGCGGAGAATAGAGCCATCAATGGCTGTGAGCTGAATCTCTCCAATACCACGAACAGGGTATGATGCATTATTGGCACACTGTACAAATTTCCCAACGGGAGGTGCACTAACTGAAGCAAACAAATCTCTGCGAGATGTAATATGTCTAGAAGCACCACTGTCAAAGAATCAAGTGTCCGCATCTTCTGTAGAGCTAAGTGCTCTATCAGCCCAAGAGATGTCATAACTGCAAGTGTAAAAACAATAGTCCCTGTCTACAACAAAGGACGCGGACTCACTAGCAGTGGAAGGAGTAGTAGAAACAGACATTCCTGACTCCTTTTTCTTCTCTCTGGCAATGCGCTTCCTGCACTCAGTGATATAGTGGCCTGGCTTCTTACAATAATGACATTTTTCCTTTTTAGCTTGTGTGCCCCCTTGTGTCTAATTCTGTGATGTGCCAGATGTACCAGAACTCTGTGGAGCATTTTTCACCTTGTTGTTTTTGCCTTTCTGTCTTGCCCCAAAAGCCTGCTCAGAGACTAGAGCATCCACACCACTATTTTTCCTTGTTTGCTCCTCCTCTAGAAGCAAACTAACCAGCTGAATAAAAGTAAGTGGGTGCTCGGCAATCCTCATGGTGAGGTTCAAGGCAGTATGAAAAGACAAGTACGAAGGAGGTAAGGAATTCAAGGTGGTGGATATCAACTGTGCATCCGAAAAGTATTCATCTACATTCATGAGCTGCCCCGCAAGTCCTGAATCTTGTTCAAGTGATCTTGCATAGAATCACCCTCATTCATCTTCAAAGTCTCTAACTCTTTCTTCAAGAAAGAGATTCGAGTCGCATTCTTTCCTGCAAACATATGCTCCAAAGTCAGCCATGCATCTCGTGAAGAAGATGCTGAACGAATGTGAGGGATAATGGACCGCTGAATTGCCAAAGCAATCAGCGACAAAGCCTGTGCATCTTGTGTATCCCAAGCTTTTTGAGCTGCAGTTCTTGGAGGAAGTGGTTGAGGTGGAGCGGGCTGAGGTCCCCGTTGTCCACGTGCCCCTAGAGGAGGAGGAGTAACGGGAGCTACAACTCCCGGTCTAGTTTCCTCTCCACTGACATAATCCCATAAATTCTTAGCCACTAATACAGTCTTCATCATGAATGACCATAGCGAATAATTATTTCCATCCAATCTGTCTTCCTTGGATACATAGGAAAATACATCACCTCCCTAATTTGCCATGATGACAAATTTCCAAAGACAAATGAGCAATGTCAAAGCAGTAAGGGCTGGAAATCTGCAAATTTCCAGAAATTGCAGCAAGCACACTTCTGCAATTAATGTGCAAGGGTGTACTCTGTCAAAAACTGTCTTTAATGCACGCTTCCCAAGGTGCAAACAGTGCTCAGCAACACTGTAATATCAAAATCCCCAAAATTTCTGCCAAAATTTCTGTCACAAATACACCAGAATGTGCATTTAATGTGTCTCTGTCATAGACACAAGCACGTGTCCCAATGCAGAAAACTGATCCTGCTGCGTCTCTGTCACAGACACAGGTACGTGTCCCAATGCAGAAAATTGATTCTGCTGCGTCTCTGTCACAAACACAGGCACGTGTCCCAATGCAAAAAACTGATCCTGCTGCTGCACGAACTCCTGTGTTTGAAATAAAAAATGCAAAATGTTACCTCTGCAGAATGATTGCAGCTGACTGACGATGTGCACGGATCCCGAGGCAACGTCTGCACACAGGAACAGGCTGGGCTTCTGCAGGTACAGGAGGCGGCGTCCTACGAACAGGTGGCTCGTGCAGGCCAGTGACACGCGCAGGCAGGACTGGCGCGCGCTGGGCAGAGGAGGCGGCCCCCAGGACTGGCGGGTGGAGACAGGTGGCGCACTGGCGGCTGGAGCTGCGCGCTGGCAGCTGGAGTTGACAGCACAGGCTAGCTCAGCGCAGGGAGGCTACGCAGGCAGACTGACAGGCAAAGGGGCACGCTGGGCAGACACAGGGCAGAGGACACGCTGGGCAGAGGTGGCAGCACCTGCAGGTGCAGCGGCAGCACGCAGGTACAGGGCGCTGGTACAGGTGGCTCGGGTGCGGTCGGGACTGCACACTGCAGACAGGAGCTGAGCTCAGAGCTGAACTCTGATACCAAATGTGAGGGGGTGAGAGGATCGAGGTGCAGCTGAGAGTGCAGTAGACAGTGCGAGAGTGTGAGAGACAGAGTGAAGCACGACACCCAATCGAATAGACTGAAAGAGTGTGGAATGAAAGTACAAAGTACAACCCTTAAACCTTAGGGTTGTAGGGGGTGTTCACACCCGAACACGGTAAGTGCCCATAAGTGTGTAACATAAGCACATAAGCACATACGAAAATAAGACTATAAGTCTGGGGGAAAAAACCTCTCCTACCGAGAGTAAAAACTGACACTCCCATATGAGCGTAGGCGTAAGTGAGGCGTGAGTCAAATACCCAACAAGTATATCCAATAATTGATTGCTTCATTTGCCAACTAGGTCCTATTTGAGGGTATGGATGCATGACCAATTTTCTAGGACAATGCTTGTGCTTTGTGTAGGTTATATGGGATTTAGCAAGTATCTGCATTCAAAACCAAATTATAGGAATATTTTATGATTTTGCAATGTGTTGGGGACACATCTAATGAATTGACCACCTATTCAAAATGGTTGAAATGTAGAGTCTAGGCTCTTCATGATGAGCAATATGCCAAATATAAATTGTTGGCCCAGTTAGATGCTTTGTATGATAAAAATTTCCAAACTCATCAATTTTTTTATCATCTTCACCAAAGATACACGTGCAAGCATATTGTGCACTTGTTGGTTACGCAAGGTGTTCTAAGGCACTACTCGCTCGTTTGCCCTTACGATTCAATCAATATTTCTTAATGCATGATCAGTTCGCCAAGTATATCCAATAATTGATTGCTTCATTTGCCAGCTAGGTCCTATTTGAGGGTATGGATGCATGACCAATTTTCTAGGACAATGCTTGTGCTTTGTGTAGGTTATATGGGATTTAGCAAGTATCTGCATTCAAAACCAAATTATAGGAACATTTTATGACTTTGCAATGTGTTGGGGACACATCTAATGAATTGACCACCTATTCAAAATGGTTGAAATGTAGAGTCTAGGCTCTTCATGATGAGCAATATGCAAAATATAAATTGTTGGCCCAGTTAGATGCTTTGTATGTAAAAAATTTCCAAACTCATCAATTTTTTTATCATCTTCACCAAAGATATAGATGCAAGCATATTGTGCACTTGTTGGTTACGCAAGGTGTTCTAGTCAACTAAGTGTCATCTATAATTCAAATGTGTCTAGAGTACTATAAATCTTTGTTGGGTCCACCAAAAATTCTCACTAATCAAGTTCATGCTGTTTGTCATTATTTTTTAGGTATGGTCATGAACAGGTGAAGCCTAAATGGGAAAATTGTATGGAGGCAAATATTACTGAGATAGAGGTCAAGGAGTGCACCTCTTGAATAGCAAGGATCCACCAACAATTTTAGAATTTCCAGATGTACCAACTGGATCCAAGAGCATAAAGAAGCAAAAGAGGGCTCACGCACGATTGGTCAACTATGCATTGATGGCAATGTTGGAGAAAGTACAAGTTCTTGGAAGCCTTGAAGACACTGTGGAAGATCCAATGTGGATGGACATTATGCAGGTGGAATATGATTCCATCATGTGTAATCACACCAGGAACCTTGTAGATCATCCAAAGAATTGCAAGTTGATGCTAAATTGGCCTGGCAAGCAATTGCAAAGCAATAAATGTAATAGGATGGCTAGATTGGATTTGAAGACTATTCAAGACACTATTATTCCAGTTCAGTCTAGGGTTTATTTTTTCTGCCATATTCCTCTGTATTTCCAAGTGCCTTGAGGTTACAGGCTGATTTGGTCGACCTTGGAAGACCCACATCGGAGAGGCACTCTCCCTTGCCGTCTTTTTAGTCCTTGTCGCTGCAATTGGATTAGCCTTTTGTGAAACTAAAAGACATCCTGAAATGGTCAGCCAATCAAATCGGATCACTAAGAAAGCAAATAAAGTTTGGTCTGTTCATGACAGTGAAGCTAAGTGGCGTGATGCGTTAATTCATCCATGAAAGTGTAAGCTTCCCTATCAAGGGAAAGTTTTCACATGGAGACTTCTTATTGGGGGCCTCTACTCAGCACCCTGATATTGCTAAGGATCCACAGCCATCCAAACAGCAGCCCTCTACCTCACCATTCTTGCAAGACAAGATGCCACCTACTTCGCAAAACAACATCTCCCCCTCCCTCTCGGCTATGCATAGTCACCCTATCCCTCCCATCCCTACACGTATTCCCCTTGTACACATCCTTTATCCCCCACCTCCACTTATTCTACTCATTTCACAAGTTCAATCTATTCCATGGATTGAATATAATATGACCACTCAAGAACACGTAGTACAAGACATGCATGTATAGGGCTGACATCTCAACACTTACCCACAAATTAGAAGTGGTGAACAAGTTCAACTACGAGTACGAGAAAGAAACATGACTTCATCCACACTTGAAGACATCCTTATCGCACAATGAATTGCAAAGAATATAACAACATCTCAAGTCAACTGATCAGGTCTGCACATCTGTTTTCAAACTTTCAACCCCTCTCTCAATTAAAAAAGCATTCTGAAATCAAAAGTTGTTGCTTAGAGTAAACAATCTGGTAAGAAAATAATCAGAACAGGTGAGCATCAAGCACATGCAATAGCACGCTCACCAAAAAATTGAGCCGTCTAAATGCCCAACTAAGCACGTGCTAGCATCAGGACTGCAAGCAAGGCTTACAACAGGGCTACATGCTCCATGATCATACAGTGTCGCTGTCCTATTCGTGCGTAGCTGTCCTACCTGCATTATCAAAGACTTACCTCCTTAATATTAAAAAAATTCAATAACAACTGAAACAATGTGTGTTTAAGCATCAAACCTATTCATCACTGGTAATGAGACAGATTAAGGAGCACCACAAGTGATGAGGTAGAGAGAGCAACATGTAGAGCACAACCTACAGAATGTTTATGTTCACCTTGGGACTGATGTACAACATAATCCAACCCCTCTTTTGCTCAAATCTGATTTCTTTTCACACAAATTCAGTAGATTAACTGCAGTAAAAACCAGGACTGGCTCCCTAAATCACAATAGAGATTTGGAAGCATGAACTTCAATTTCATGCTCAGCAGTATCACATGCTTGGATAAGATTTTTTCCAAAGTGAATATACTGGAGACTTCATTTTAGTATAACTAAAAATAGAATCTCACACTAGATAAGACTATTTCAAAATAGGTTCTATAGCGCAGACTGGATATGTCAAAGTAGAGCATTACAACTAAATAATGAGTCAGGAAAATGGCAATACTTCACTTAGAAAAACAAGTGGCAGATCTGCTGTCTGCCTTCAATCTACATGTAAGAAAGTTAAGGGAGGTATAGAGCATTGATGGTTTCAGTAGTAAAAACATGGGTAATGTGTAGAGTGTATGGACAAGTAACTGTATGTTACACATTTGGATATAAGCATCGCTACTTAAGAACTCAGATAAGCTTTATGCGTTCCAAATTCTCCTTCCTTTGCAGTCTTGCACCATCATAAAAGTTTAGTGACCCTTCTGGAACTGCTGTCAATTATGTCTATAGAACTTCCCACTCCCTTTTGCATCCGATTACAGGTGAGAAGTTCCTGTGACAATTTGAAACCTCTGTCAGCTCTCTAAAGGGTTCCTAGACTTTCCTCTTAGCAATGGGCAAGGTGATACCTTTTCTTAGCTACCATCCAGCATGGAGCATGGCCAGAGGTTGACCATAGTGAAACGCCAGTATCCGACCTGACACAAGCCATAACACAAGGTATATCCACCAACATTCAAGATTTGAACATCAAACTCATCTCCTAGCCACAAACCCAAACGGGCTCACCCCTAAGGGCTGGAAGATAGCAGCACATTGGATCACAACCACGTCCAAAGAGCTGATGTCCCATACCATTGGCCCACACCATCCCAATGTACGAGCACATCAGCCTACGGGCCAAGAGTTTAAGAGTGTTGATCACACAATGATGTGCACAACTGGGCCTTGAGTCCTATAATTGAACTTGCCTGCCCCAACCTTGAAGTGCCCTTAGTGCATTCACACTAGGTCATTTCATGGGCATTGTTACCAATGCTACTACCACCTATCCATATATCCAAGGATGTTACACTTTCCCACTTATGAAAGATTGTTGTCCTCAATAATATCCCTGAGAATGAAGTGGGAAAAACAACTCTTCAATGAATGTATTGACTCTCAAGTGGCCTCCACCTCCCGTTGGTTCTCCCACTAGACTAAATACTCAAGATAAATGGTCCGGCATGATCATATAGTCCTATGGTTGAGAACCAATTTGGAGTCAAGAGAAACATAACGAGTAGTGCTTTGCTGCAAATTTTGTTTGAATGCTGAAATCTGATCAGCATGTGTTCCAGTGAGCAAAAGGTCATCAACATAAAGACATAAAATCAGCATAGATCCTTCTTCTTTACATACGTAAAGGGTAGACTTAGATGAGCTGTTTAGAAACCCCTGACCAAGCAAGAAAGCATCTATCTTTTCATACCAAGCTCTAGCAGCTTGTTTCAAACCATATAGTGCCTTTTTGAGCTTGCATACCAAATGTTCTGAGCCTTCAACTGCAAAACCAATGGGCTGCTGTACATAAACTTCCTCCTGAAGTTCCCCATGTAAAAATAAAGTCTTGATATCTAGCTAATGTACTGTCCAACCATAATGTGCAGCCAAAGCAATCATAGACCTGATGGTCGTCATACGGGAAGTAGGAGCAAATGTCTCCTCATAATCAATGCCCTTTTTCTGTGCGTAGCCTTTAGCTACCAGCCGTGCCTTGTATTTATCAATGGATCCATCTGCTTTCCTTTTCAATTTGTAGACCCATTTCGTTCCAATGGCTTTCTTCCCAAATGGCAAGGACACCAAATCCCAAGTTTGATTCTTAGTAATAGAATCTAATTCAGCTTGCATAGCTGCCATCCAATGCACACTGTGTTGTGCATCCTCATAACATTCAGGCTCTTCATTATCAAAAGTACTTGCTGCCATAATAAACTCCATGGTATGTGCTAAATCATGCAAACGAGTTTGCCTTCTAGTACGACCAGCCATGGGTGCATCCAAAGGACTATCTTGCATAGTGTGCAAATACCATCTAGGTAGCTGTCTAGCATCCTAGCTGTGTGCTTGGATACATACGTAAAAACATCACCTCCCTGATTTGCCATGATGACAAATTTCCAAAGACAAAATGAGCAATGTCAAAGCAGTATGAACTGGAAACTTGCAAATTTCTAGAAATTGCAGCAAACACGCTTCTGCAATTAATGTGCAAGGGCGTACTCTGTCAAAAAACTATCTTTTAATGCATGCTTCCCAAGGTGTAAACAGTGCACTGCAACACTGTTATCTCAAAATCCCCAAAATTTTTGCCAAAATTTCTGTCAAAACAGTCTTTCTGTGACTGTACCAGCAGTGCAAATGCCACTGTCCACAAAATACACAAAAGCCCCAAAATTTCCGACGGGCGGACGACAGGCGGACAGTCGAACGAAGGCTGCGCACAGAGGAACAGCGCACTGGTAAACAGCGCGCCTCAGTGCTGACGAAACTGACTGTTGGCGAGACTAACGACAGGCAGACTAACTGCTGACATGGGCTGGAGCTGGCGTCGCCCTTCAGACTGGTGGCGACTGGCGAACGTGCTGGAGCGGAACTGGCGTGGACTGCAGACACCAGACTGCAGGCTGAAGCTGAGCTGAGCTCTGATACCAAATGTGAGAACAGAGGATCGAGGTACAGCTGGGATTCAGTAGACAGTGTGAGAGTGAGAGACAGAGTTGAAGCACGACACCCAAGAGAATAGACTGAATGAGTGTAACCTGAAAGTACAAAGTACAACCCTTAAACCTTAGGGTTGTAGGGGGTGTTCACACCCGACATACACTAAGTGCCCAAATGTGTGTAACATAAGCAAATAAGTACATACGACAATAAGACCATAAGTCTGGGGGAAAAAACCTCTCCTACCGAGAGTAAAAAGTGCCCCAGTGTCCTACTGATCACCGACACTCCCATATGAGCGTAGGCGTAAGTAAGGCGTGAGTCAAATACCCAACAAAATCTCTTCTTGTTCTAAAGCCTTGTTGCCTGCAACTTGGAAATTGCTACCTCAATGTCTTTTGGCCTTCTCTCCAATTCTCTAATGCATAGAGTCAATAATTCCTCTCTATTTAACCCTTATTGCCAAGGCAACACACTCTATGTAGCAACCATCTCCTCAATCAGCAAATTGGGTTTATGACCATATGTCAATTCAGCAGGCATAAAACATGTCATTGCACTATGCATCGTCCTGTCAGCTTATAATGCAAATGGTAGCATCCTTGGCCACTGAGGAAAATGCCAGAAAAAAAGGGAGGGCCACAGAAGTCCCAGATGACAATGGCAATGTCCGGTAGGTAGAGGCATACAGTGGAAAGCAGAAACTAGCTTAGAAATGCACACAGGAAGTTGACAACAGAAGGAAATGCACCTAAAACTACCTGAGCTCCAATGTCTCCGTCAAACTCTAACAAGAGCTCACAAGCAAGAGATGACAGGCTAACATGACTAACATAGGCAGGCTAACAAAGTTCTTAGATGACACATCTATCTATCTACATGGGGATAAGGAGAACTTTAAGGACCTTTGAAGCTACTATGGAAGTCTTTTGTAGAGCATCACGAGCTCTTAGTAATTGGCACAAATCCCATTGATTTTGGATTTGTGGTACTTGGCAGATAGACTGTAAACCACACGAGAGTTTCAGTTGGGTCTCCCGTGGAACTTCTGTGAGATACCTGGGTTGCAATGCATGCATTGATATTTCTTCAGGCCAGCAGTTGACACCCTTATTACTTAGCATAATATAAAAGCTATTATATTGGAGCACAACAAGACTATCACTAACAGGCAGGGTGGTAGTTGCAAATTAGGTTCTCCACCATGTGGTACATAGCTTCTTCTTGGGCCTTCCTAGGTCATGCATTGGCCAAGTGGAGTGACTCAACAGGAATTTCCTTTGTTCGGATGGAGATGGTAGTCCTGCGAGGATGTTACGATCCAGCCTAGATCAAGGGGTGATTTGGGGGTTATTGACCCAAATAGTTAGAGTAGAGCACTAATGGTAAAGCTCATTGTTAGGGGCCTCTTTTTGGGTGAGGAGCCATAGAAGAAGCTACTATTTTGGAGATTAGAGATCGTTGTTCCCACTCGTGGAGAGTCGTGGCAGCCTAGCATAAATTGGCTATTTCAGCATATCCAAGCTACAAGGCATGGGAATAGTTTTGAGGTCAGATTTGTTGCATCTACTATACATGCATGGAGATCAGTATCTACAGGACTTCATCAGATTGACCCAATGGAGTGTTGAAGTGAAGTTGAGGTAGCCACTTCTTTTTAATCAGCTACTCAAGACAAAGAGAGGCCACACCATTGAAGAGAGAACCCTCCTATCTTGGGGGAGGTTCTTGGCACAAGTAGCTTCTATAGTGGGAGAGTGGTTGGCCTTTCTAAAGGTGCCAGCCCATACACAAAGACAGAGACTTTGAGGTATCAGGGGGGCCAGAGATATAATGGAGAGCATTAGGGAGGTGGTACCTCTTGAAGGGAGAAATGACACAATGACAGATTAGGCATGAATAGGGCTCTTTACTAGAGGAGAGATTCTTCTTGCAGTGGTAGCCACCAGTGGAGAGAGTGTGTTTACTTTCTCAAGAGAGATGGATGGCAAACTTAGGCAAGAGAATCTAGATTAGTTAGAGAGTTCAGAGAATGCTCTCAACAAAGGATTGGAATTGTGGCTCATTTTCATAGGACTTGATACTTAGACCTAGACCCTCAAACTTGTATGGAAGATGGATGGAGACATTGGACACATAGGAGGAGGTCGCTGCAGAGACTTTAGTGGGATCTTGGGGAGTGGGTATGGAGAGATAATAGATCCATTTACAGAGATTTCTCAAGATTTCCCCTTCTTTGGCTATACCAATAGGTTGGGGAGGAGAATATAAATGAGCACGACCGGAGTGGTGCCAGCTGCACTGGACTTTCCAAGGTATATCACAATCTTTCCTAGAACATTTCTGGAGGAGACTAGAGGACAGCTTTAGGCGAATAAAGATTTCACTCTTTCTTTGGTTACTAGCACACAGGAATTTAGCAGTTGGTATATAGCTTGGCTATGGTAGAGACCCTATTCCTTGCGCTAGATGTGGGGAGAATGAGGAGACTCAAAGGCATTGCTTTTGAGATTGCCCACGGGCTAAGGAGGTTTGGAGGAGAGCCCTCTATATCCTTGATGCCCTCATTAGAGTCGGTGTACGTGCAGCCATCTAAGGGAGGGAAAATGGATAGCACTTGGGCAACACCTTTTGCCTCTCAGTAGAGCAGATTGTGAAGCCAAAGGAGTGGAAGGTGAAACCAACCTTTCTTCTTGGAAAGGGTGGTAATTCCTTGATTAAGCACTTAATTACAGCAATTAGCAAATAAACATAAATTGAAATGTACAATTTACCTTAATAATCTTGGACAAAAAATACCCGGTTGGCCCCAAATTGGCCACCTCTTTCAGTATTTCTTTAACTTCAATTGCTAATGGATTGAGTACAAGTTGAGATTCCACAATTTCCTTTGCTAATCCAAAAGCCCCTTGCTGTACATATAATCAGCAATCAATTTGGGCCAATTGCCCCTTGATTTTCACCCAAGGATTGTACAAATGGAACCACCAACTAGCCAAATGTTGCCCCAATTCACAATGGATGGCCTGGTATCTGAAATCCTTGTCAATTGCATGAATTTCAAATGATAATTTGGAAATTAAGGCCTCAATTCCCTCCATGTCTCTACATCCAAGTCTCTCTCTCTCTCTCTCTCTCTCTCTCTCTCTCTCTCTCTCTCTCTCTCTCTCTCTTCCAAGTGGATGAGTAGACCTATGGGTCTCAAAAACAAAATTTGAAGATAAGATCAAGTACAATGGGGAGCAATGGATGCATGCATGACTTACACTAATGATAGAAACAATTTAACCTCATCCAAAGGTCATGCATGGTAGCCATACCTACAAGTCCGTGCAGGGTGGACTAGTCTCAACCTTTGTCAAGCTTGCAATTTCTTCTATTGTATTTGCTCTCCTCCTAACACAAGATTCCAACTAATCTCTATGGTCCTTCATGATGAAGATTGTGCTTGTTGCTAAAAATCTTTGGGAGTATGTTAGTGGTGAAGAAGTCTGTCCTCGAGTTGTGGCTCCTGCAACTCCTCCCCAAGAAGGACGTGGTCAGTGGCCAGCTCCAGCTCAGCCACTTCCCCAAAGAGCAGCTACACAGAAGTCTCAGGACACTCCAGATGCCCAAGCATTGTCACTTATTGCATTAACAGTTCAATGGTCCATAATCCCGCATATACGGTCTGCTACTTCTTCACGAGTAGCATGGCTTACACTTGAGCAAATGTTTGCTAGAAAAAATGAGACGCATTTCTTTCTTGAAAAATGAGCTTAAAAATGTGAAGATGGAGGAAGGTGATGCTATAGAGGATCATCTTAACAAAATTCAGGACTTGTGTGAGCAGTTGATGAATGTAGATGAGTATTATTCTGATGCACAGATGATCTCTACTACTTTGTATTCCTTGCCACCTTTTTATTTGGCCTTTCACACAGCATTGAATTTCACAATGAGAATTTCTCCACATCCGCTTACCTTTCTTCAATTGGTTAGTTTGCTACTGGAAGAAGAGCAAACAAGGAAGAACAGTGGGGTGAAAGTTGTAGCCTAAGAACTAGCTTTCATGGCAAGACAAAAGGGCAAGGGCAATCAGTCTAGGAATGCTCCGCAGAGTTCTAGAAGTTCTAGCACTTCACAGAACGACAAGAAGCAAGGGGCACGCAAGCCAAGAAGGGCAAGGGCCATTATTGTAAAAAGCCAAGTCACTACATCACAGAATGCAAGAAACACATTGCCAAGGAAAAAAAGGAGTTTGGGATGTTTGTTTTCAATGCATTTTCTATTGCTACTGCTACAGAGTCCGCATCATTTGTTGTCAAGCGTGACTACTATTTTTACACTTGCAGTTATGATTCTTCTTGGGCAGATAAAGCATTCATCTCTACAGAGGATGCTAGCACTTGGTTCTTTGACAGTGGTGCTTCTAAGCACATTACATCCCACAAGGATTTGTTTACCTCTATTGTCGTAGCTCCTATTGGAAAATCTATGCAATGTGCCAATAATGCATCTTATCTTGTTAGAGGTGTTGGAGAGATTGATGACTTTACTCGCTTTTGTTGGGTTTATTCATTGGTGAAAAAGTCAAAAGTGTATGATGCATTTTTTTCTTTTATTGCACGTGGAAAATAAATCTAGTTGTCGAATTAAGACTCTCCATTTGGACCAAGGGGGGGAATACATATCTTCTTTGCTGAATAATTTCTTTAAGCAAAAAGGCATTGCACATCAATATAATATCACATACACTCCACAGACAAACGGGGTTACAGAAAGAAAGAATCAATCGCTCATGGAGATGGCCAGATGTATGCTGAAAGCTAAAAAATTTCCATATGCTTTTTGGATGGAAGCAGTTATGTATGCTTGTCATGCTTTGAATAGGTGTCCTACAAAGGCATTGAAAAATGTCACGCCTTTTGAGGCTTGCAATAGCTGTAAACCTTCAGTTGGTCACTTTCATACTTTTGGGTGTCTTGCATATACTCATATTCCCAAAGTATTGAGAAAGAAGCTGGACAATAAGGCTATCAACTCCATATTTGTGGGGTATAGCACTGAGAGCCAAGGGTACAGATTGTGCGATCCTATTTCCAAGAAAGTTTTTGTCAAGTAGGGATGTGATTTTTTTTATGAAAAATCAAAATTATCTCTTGTTGGTCTTGACACATATCAAGCTGCAAATGATGTGTTTGAAGGGCTGCTGTCTATTTCTTTTGGTGATACAGGTGGAGTTTCATTAAATGAACAAAATTTTCAGCCAACTACTCCATTAAACAATGTAGAAATTCGGCCTATGGTTGATTTAAATATTCAGCAAGATTCTGAACTTGAGGTTCATCAAAAGCATATACATAATCAGGAGGCTAGGCAAATGCCTAGATGGTACTTACAAACTTTAAAAGATAGTCAATTGGATGCTCCTCTTGCTGATTGTACTAGAAGACAAGCACGTCTGCATAATCACGCTAATACAATGGAGTTTGTTATGGCAACAAACACAGTTGATGCTGAGGAGCCTGATGTCAAAAGATGACGTACCAGCGAGACAGTAGGGTTGGCGGGGAGGAACACGAAGTGAACTCGACAAACATGGAGAAGAGAAGAGAAGAGAGAAGAAACTCTAATGAATGGAATGATGAAGTTCCAAATCATGGAGTAAATGTGATAAAAGGAAACAAGCGTGCCATAGCACAAGGAAGATGATAAAGACAGCCACGAACCACGAACCGCAATGTCCTCCTGAAGGGGTGTGAGGGTAGTGGAGAGGCTGGAGAAAAGAGGTGACAGACTGAATGAATCAGCCGTAGTGAATGAATGAGACAGTGGCGCCCCTTTTTGGGGCTGCAAACCCTAAACGCAAAACGCAAAAACGCAAAAAACGCAAACTGCGGGTGAAGGGTGAAGGGTTTCTCAACACCTGATTCTTTTGAGGATGCACAACAAAGTGTGCAATGGATGGCAACAATGCAAGATGAATTCGATTCTATCATGAAGAATCAAACATGGGATTTAGATATATTGCATGTTGGAAAGAAAGCTATTGGTACTAAATGGGTCTATAAGCTGAAAACAAAAGTAGATGGATCCATTGATAAGTACAAAGCCAGGCTTGTGGCAAAAGGATATGCGCAAAAGAAGGGCATTGATTATGAAGAGACATTTCCTCTTGCATCCCGTACGACCACCATTAGGTGTACGGTTGCTTTGCCTGCCCATTATGGTTGGATTGTGCTCCAACTGTTGGGAATAAAGGGCCATCGTGCCTTTTATATGTGCACGGGTGTGAACACACCCTTAGCACATTGTACTTTCATACATATATCTATCTAAAACCTAAAGTGGTACACCCGTCATTGTACCGAAAAACGTGTTCACCCTCTACTTTGCACACTCGCACTCTGTCTCCCTCACTGAGCGTAAGGTCTGTCTACCTCTATCTCTGTTCCTAATCAATTCCTTCAAATTGGTATCAGAGCGTAAGGTGCTAAGCGTGCTGCAGTCGATCGTAAGTCAAGCTGAGGCACTCGTGAGCTACAGAAAGCGGACAAGATATGGAGAGTGTGCGAGGGCCAGGCTCCAGCTCTGCGCCAACACCATTCATCATCGGGCGAATGTGGCGGAACTGTAGTCGCGCTGCCTTGAGGTGGCAGTGAGGCCACTCGTCATCGGGCAAACGTGACATGACAAGTAGTGGGCAGCAGTCGTCGCGTGACGAGGCTACGTTTGACCTGCGACAGGCCTGACGGGGCACGCGACGCGTGACGGGACCAGCGGGCAAGCGCGCGACAGGGAGGCTTGACGGGTCAACGGACCCGTCATTCGAAACATTTTTTTTTCAAAAAAAAAATATTTTTCTCAAACTCCTTCCTCTAACCGGGGTTCGTGCGTGCAAGCACAAAACATCAAATTTGTGCAATTTTGGCCCAGAAAGTTGGGGCTTTGCCAGACTGAGCACTATTCATGAAAAACTGAGGCATCTGCGTCGGAATTACAAACATTGTGCACATTTGAATTGGGGATTTCGCCAAAATTATTGAAATTTTGCTCATCTGAGTGAAATTTCTCAACATTTAGCCCAGAAATTTGGGGCTTCTCCCAGATTTGGGAAATTTGATACAGGACAAGCAAATTTGTCTCAAAAATTGCAGGAATTTGTGACATTTTGTCCCCGACATTTGGGGCTTTTCATGTACATGCACAAATTGGGCTGAAATTAATCCAATTTCTCGACATTGAGGCACATTGGACCCCGTGCAATTTGGGGCTTTTGCAATTTGGGCAAAATTTGTGCAGTTTTTGGTCATTTTATGTACATGCAGGTTGAATTCCGCGCAATTTGGACATCAACACTTGGTGAAATTTGGGGGTTTTGCTGAAATTGCTCTATTTTGGCAAAATTGGACAATCCTATGAATGACAGAGGAAATGCGGATGTGTGTTTGACGCTTTTGAGCACAAAATTTTGGGGCTTTTGACCGTTCGTGTCAAATTTTATGCCCGTGGATACACGTACAACAGAAATTGCAGCTGGAATTTTGGGATTTCTCATGTAATGTGATGCACAAGCCCTTTGGAACAGCTGTAATCAGTTGGATAATGCTGTAGCACTTGGTTTGGTGCTTCTGAAAACTGAATTATAGATCTGAAATCTGTACTTCTGCGTGGTCATTTATTGCTGATTGGTACTTGTTTGTACCTTGGTCACTTGGGTGACAATTTGGGCCTCCATTTACTGGTTTTTTTTTTGTCACTTTTGAGCTGAAAACCATGGCTGGCAGCAATGACAGCAGTAATTTGATGCATATAAAGAAGCTTGAAGGTGCACATAATTTTGCAGTGTGGCAAAAATACTGCTACAATATCCTGTTACAAAAGAAGCAGGCAAAGCCGATCAAAACTAAAGGGGCAAAGCCTGCGGACATGGATCAGGACGATTGGGATGAGTTGAATGAGCTTGCACGCTCAACCATAGAGCTATCGATTTCTGATGCCTTGCTCTTCAACATTGAAGGTTTGGATTCTGCATATGCTATATGGACTAGACTGGAAGAACTGTATGCACAAAAGAGCGTTGCAAGTAAAGTGTATTGGCTGAAAAAGCTTATGGATTTGCGTATGAAAGAAGGTACAACAATGTCTACTCACTTGAGTGAATTTAACTCCATTTTCAGCCAACCGGTTGCCTTGAAGTTCATGATTGATGAGGAATTTAAGGCTACTTTCTTGCTTTGCACTCTACCAGAGAGTTGGGATACATTCAGGACTGCTAAGCAATTCTAATGTGATCCTTTTGTATGTTGATATAGAGAATGCTCTACTTATGGAAGAGATGAATCGGCAGAACAATGCATCCAGTAAGTCTTCCAGTGCTTTGCATACTAGGGGCAGATCACAGCAAAAGGGAAAATATGATGGCAAGGGACGAAGTAAATCACATGGCAAAGATGTTGAATGCCATCATTGTGGCAAGAAGGGTACAGATGATTGCAAGGAAGAGAAGAAGGATAGTCAGCCTAAGAAGAGCAGTGTAAAAATTGAAGAGGTGAATGTAGTCACTCATGACAGTGACAGTGGGAGTGATGTACTCTTTGTCTCTTCACATTTTGGTGCACATGCTCTACTTGCAGATACAGATGATGACATGCATACCTAGATTCTTGATTCAGGTGCTTCCTTTCATGTCACCCCTCATCATGAGTGGTTTTCCGCATATACAGGGGGTCGACATGGTGTTGTCCATCTTGGGGACAACTATGCATGTGAGATTACAGGTATTGGTAGTGTGCAGTTTTAGTTTCAGCATGGCTCTATCTTTACACTTCAGCATGTATGGCATGTACCTTAGCTCATGTGAGATTACAGGTATTGGTAGTGTGCAGTTATAGTTTCAGCATGGCTCTATCTTTACACTTCAGCATGTATGGCATGTACCTTAGCTCAAGAAGAGCTTGATCAGCACAGGGCAGCTAGATGATGATGGTTTTCATACCACCTTTGGTGATGGAAAATGGAAGATCTGTAAGGGATCTAGGGTTATTGCCAGAGGTTGCAATAGTGATACGTTGTATCCACTTCATGTATCTAGTGTGCGTGACCATGTTGTTGCCGTGACCGAGCAACCAAGTGTTTCTTTGTGGCATGGCCGGTTGAGACACATAAGTCAAACAGGAATGAAAGTGCTTTCTCGTTTGGGTTACTTGCCTTGTCTTCGGTATGCTGATTTTGAGCACTGTGATCATTGTATTTATGGCAAACATGCACAGACTTCTCACAAAAAGTCTCTTTCTTTGAAATCTTCTACTCTAGAGTTAGTACATTCGGATGTATGTCAAATGCCAGGATTATCTTTAGGGGGAAAGAAATATTTTGTCACCTTTGTCGATGATGCTACACGGAAAGTATGGGTTTACCCTATTCGTAGCAAGGATGAAGTGCTTGACAAGTTTAAAAAATTCTTGGTGTTGGCTGAAAATCAGACAGATAAGACACTTAAGTGTCTTCGCTCTGACAATGGTAGGAAATGTGTCCAAAGAGTTCAGGCATTTTGTGACAGCAAAGGAATAAAGAGGGAGCTCACTGCCCCTCATAATCCACCCCAAAATGGAGTTGCAGAGCATATGAATCATACCATACAGGATAAGGTCCGTACGATGCTGTCTCATGCTGCATTACCCCATGGTTTTTGGGCAGAGGCTGTTATGACAGCCGTTCACTTGATTAATCGGTCACCAAACAGGTCTTTGGGGGGGGGGAGGAAAGGGGAGTTCCCCAAGAAGCGTGGTCGGAAAAGCCACCTCCATATGCTCATCTGAAAGTGTTTGGCTGTGAGGCTTTTGTGCACATTCGTAAAGAAAAACGCAGCACACTTGAGCCAAAGTCCTGTAAATATATTTTCCTATGATATGGTGACGAGGGTGAAATGGGGTATAAATTGTGGAATCCCAAGAAAAGGAAAATAGTACGCAGCAATGACGTTATCTTCCGGGAAGATCGCATGCACAAACAACCCGAAAAGACTGAGGAGGTCCGTAGGGTTGTATTCCGGGAAAAAATACCTTTTGGACAGCAAAATGTGCCCGTTGTACAGCAACAAATACCTGCTGTAAATGAACTTGTAAATGCAGGAAATGATGTTGGAAATGATTAGCCAGCCATTGCCCATGAAAATGAGTCATTACATGTGCAGGAACAGCCAGGACAACAAGCTGTTAATGCTGATTTGCAGGCTGAAATGCTAGCACAGCATGCTGAAAATGGAAATTTGCAGGAACAACCACTAAACAATAACCATTGGGTTAGGAGATCGTCTAGGGCTACTAGACAACCTGACAAATTTGTTCCTGGTGCAATTAATGTGGCTGAGTATGTCATGTTAACAGACTGTGGTGAACCATCTTGCTTCAAGGAAGCAATGGACAGACAGGACAGCAAGAAATGGTATAAAGCCATGCTGTCAGAAATGGAATCTCTTGACAAAAATGGTACTTGGGACTTGGTGCAGTTGCCTAAAGGGCAGAAAACCCTTCCATGCAAATGGGTTTACAAAATGAAGGTCACTTCTGGTTCCTCACCAAAGTACAAAGCAAGATTGGTTGCAAAGGGTCACAAATAGGAGCATGGAATTGACTTTGATAAGATTTTCTCTCCTGTAGTCAAGATGGCTACATTGAGAACCATTTTGGGCTTGGTTGAGGATATGGAGCTTATACAAATGGATGTAAAAACTGTGTTTTTACATGGTGATTTGCATGAAGACATATATATGCAACAGCCTGAAGGGTTTGTTGAACAAGGGAAAGAACAAATGGTATGTAAACTCAAAAGGAGTTTGTATGGGCTGAAACAAGCACCAAGAGAATGGTATCATAAGTTTGATACATTCATGCAATCCCAAGGCTTTCATAGAAGTCAAGTGGATCCCTACTTGTACACCAAGAAGGTAGCAGATGGCAGCCTGATTATCTTAGTTTTGTATGTTGATGACATGCTGATTGTTGGCAGGGATACTCATGCCTTGGATTCATTGAACCAAAGTCTTCATGGCAGCTTTGACATGAAGGATCTGGGTGATCCAAATCACATTCTTGGCATGCGAATACTCAAAGATAGATCTAAAGGTTTACTCTATCTATCTCAGCAGGAGTATATGTCCAAAGTTTTGCAGCGTTTCAATATGGAGAGGGGGAAAATTTTTGGGGTTCCATTGCCTCCATATGTGAAACTCAGTGCAGAGGACAGCCCTACATCTAATGATGAGAAGGCTGAAATGGCCAAGATACCATATGCTTCAGCTGTTGGCAGTTTGATGTATGCTATGGTTGCTACACGTCCTGACATTGCTTTTGCAGTAGGAGTGGTTAGCAGATACATGGCAACCCCTAGCAAGAAGCATTGAGATGCAGTGAAAGGTATTATGAGATACCTCAAAGGCACAAAGGAGTTGTGCATCTGCTTTGGAAAGCAGAAAGCATCTGTTGTTGGCTTTATGGATGTAGACTATGCTTGTCATGCGGACTGTAGGAAGTCCACTTCTGGGTATATGTTTACTTTCACAAGAGGAGCGGTCTCTTGGATCTCCAAGCTACAAAAGTGTGTTGCATTGTCTACTACAAAGGCAGAGTATGTAGCTGCCACTGAGGCATGCAAGGAGGCTTTATGGCTTTCACGTTTGGTGGGAGAGCTTGGCATCACAAAGTTACCTATTCTCCATTGTGATAGTCAGAGTGCTATCATGCTAGCACGGAATCCTGTCTTTCATGCAAAGACAAAGCACATACAGGTGAAGTATCACTTCATTAGAGATATACTAGACAGCAAGAGCATTGAGCTTGTCAAAGTGTATATAGATGATAATCCTGCAGACCTTCTCACGAAGGGTCTTCCACCAGAGCGGTTTGCTCATTGCCGACAAATGATGGGAGTTGGATAGATATATTTATTTCAGCTTTGTACATACTTAGACTTAGCTAATTCTTTTCTCCTCTTAAGGCACATTGCCTTTAGGTGGGAGGTTGTTGGGAATAAAGGGCCATCGTGCCTTTTATATGTGCACGGGTGTGAACACACCCTTAGCACATTATACCTTCATACATATATCTATCTAAAACCTAAAGTGGTACACTCGTCATTGTACCAAAAAACGTATTGACTCTCTACTCTGCACACTCGCACTCTCTCTGTCTCCCTCACTAAGCGTAAGGTCTGTCTACCTCTATCTCCGTTCCTTATCGATTCCTTCACCAACTTGATATTAAAACTGCATTTTTACATGGGAAACTTCAAGAAGAAGTGTATGTTCAACAACCCATGGGTTTTGCAATTGAAGGATCCGAACATTTGGTTTGCAAGCTGAAAAAGGCTTTGTATGGTTTGAAGCAAGCTCCACAGGCTTGGTATGCAAAAATTGATGCCTTTTTACTCAGCCAAGGGTTCATTAGTAGCCCATCAAAGTCTACTCTCTATGCATGCAAAAAAGGGGGATCCTTGCTGGTCATTTGTCTTTATGTGGATGATCTTCTACTAATAGGGACACATGCTAATCAGATTTCAGCATTCAAGAAAATTTTGCAACAAACTTTTGAAATGTCAAATTTGGAGCCTTTGCATTACTATTTCGGCATTCGGTTTTTCATGATGCTAGAGGCATTGAATTATCACAGTCTAGATATATCGGTAAACTCCTTGAGAGATTTGGCTTCCACGATTGCAAGCCGATTGCAAGCCAGTTAGCACATGGATGGAGACTGGACTCAAGCTGCCTTTGCATGATGACAGTGATTTGTTTGACATTCATACACATGCTCCAATAGTTGAATGTCTCGTTTATTTATGTTCCAGTCTCAACCCTAATGAGTAGATATGTGCACAGCCCACACATGTCACATTGGCAAGCTATGAAGTGTGTTTTTCATTATTTGTAGGGCACTAGGACTCTTGGATTGCTTTATGCAAAGTGGGCCGGTGCAATTACATGATTATAGTGATTCCGATTGAGCTGGTGATTTTGATTCACGTCACTCTACAAGTGAAATTTGTTTCTTTCCTAGCTCCTCTTGCATTTCTTGGCTTAGCAAGAAACAATCCATTGTTACCACATCATCTTGTGAAGCTAAATACAAGGCAGCTTTCACTACTACAATTGAATGTGTATGGCTCAGACACTTGGCTGCTGATCTTAATGTATCTGCACGGAGCCTACTCCGTTGTACTTTGTACTTTCACTTACACACTTGAAATTGAATCGTATGTCAAGCTGTGTCTACACTCTCTCTACTATCCATACTATATGTTGAGCTGATAGCTGCCATCTCCATCGTCAACAAAAACTAGTGCCCCTAACAATATTTATTTCATTTGTATTGCTATTGGATGGAGTACAACTGAGATTTCACTATTTCCTCTCCTGATCCAAAATCCCCTTTGCTGTCACAACCGATCAACAAAGTAATTTGGGTCGAGTGCTGCTTGATCTTCACCCAGGATTTGTAAAATGGAACCACAAATTGGCCAAATGCTGCCCCAAATCAAATGGGATGGGCTAGCATCTGAAATCCCTAACAATTCCTTGAATTTCAGCTGCTGATTTCAGTGTATGATGCCTTTCTTTACTGGTATTGGTCCCAATGTGGCTGCTAACCCTAATTTCTGCTGAGAATTAGGGTTTACAGCAGAATTCTCCCAGCTGTCCACAAAATCTAATTGAGAATACTCTCAATTGGCTAAGAGATGCTAAGATTCTCAGAGAATGGGCTGGAGACGGTGAGAGAATGTTGAGGAGAGAGAAATTCCAGATTTTCCACACGAGAAAACCTCAAAATTACCTACTTCCTGCCTGAATTAGCTTGAAATGTTGTCGCCTTCTGCTAGGAGATGCATTAAATGCCTTCACAAGCCCTTGGTTACTATTGCCTGCTCCAAGAAGGGTCAAAACCGCTATCTCTTGCTCCAGCTTGGTCTCTTGCAACAGCCGGCCCTAGAAGGTCCTTCAATGGTAGAAAATCAGACCAACCACCTCTCTTCTCTCTCTTCCACAGCCTGCATAGCCTGCATACACTGAATGAGTCTCTCCAGTCCCCCAAACAACCTTCTCCCCCATTGCATAGGCACTTTTGCTAAGTGACAACCTTCTAATCCCATTTTCCAGCAATTTTCAGCCAATTAATTAATTTTCAAAATTAAATAATTCTAAAATTAATTTAAGCCCTTCTAACCATGCCCAAAATTAAAAGTGCCCATCCACAATTAAATTGGCTAGGCCATTTGCAACCCCAAGTGGTCCCCAGCCTTAATTACCTTTACACCAGCATTAATTAATTAATTAATGCTTAGTCCCTAGTGTTAACCATTGACAATTAATGGCCAGTTAATTATCCTAGGACCAAAACTAACACCAACTGACATCAAAATCCAGCTGGCATAACTTATCACAACTTTTGCCTTTGACATCCACTGCCTCCTTGGGGTTGTTGGCATGTTACCATGAAAGAACTACCATGTATATCACATGTGCTTTACAAACTTGCACATTAAATTATTAAGTTAATCAAATATTACTAGCAAGACCAAAGCAAATCAGAAATTTCACATCCCAATGACAATTGAGGTGGACAATGCATGAGAGTGATGGCCAACATAGTAGCATCAATAAGGAGAGGAATACTCACTTGCAAATAAGAAGGAAAGTTGTCCTAAAATCGAGAAAATGATCTAAGGAAAAGAAACCTAGAAAAGCTAAAGAAAAGGTAGAATCTAAACCTAAACTACAAAAGGAAGTGTAGTAGAGCCGAAATGTAAGCTAGAAGGGTGGGATGGATGGGATTTGAGAATGCAAGGCACCAAAACCATGCTCATATGAAACAGAAGGTGAGCGACACTCCAGGTCCACTAATATCTTGTGACTGCTGCTGAGAATTATGTGCAACATTACCATTTTGTGCATCTACATTATCAATCACATTTACTGGTTTATACCAGCTCCTCATCTCATCAAAAACAACATCTCTGCTCATTGTAAACTTAGGAGTAGAAGGGTTATAGCATCGATACCCTTTTTGCTGCAGAGAGTAACCAATAAAGATGCACTTCTCAGCTTTTCGATCCAACTTGGATCTCAACTCATCTGGCACATGTACATAGGCAATGCAACCAGGAGTAACAAGTATACCTATCTAAGTTATTCTACTTCTAGAGCCTCCTCTATTGAAATTTACATATTAGTATCAACTTGGGTCTCCGCTATACCTGCAACCAATTCCTACATAGCAAGAGTAATGAAGAAAGGTCTTCGCGTATACAAATCAAAAGGATTCATGAGCCTACCACTATGCCTAGCTAAGATGAAGGCATTGGATCCTGTATCATCCCAAATGTGGTTTGTTCTTCCCCACTAAGAGGTGGCCATCCATGCCAGGCAGTTGCCATGATTGAGATTCACCGTTCTCTGGTGTGACTTCAAGTGAATCAATGGTAGCATGGATGATTGGAGTTGGGAGCTAAGGAAGGAAACTTGTTTTGATTAAATTCCAAACACTTCATCTCCCTATCATCCTCCTTAAGTCACTTGGGAAGAAGAAGAAGAAGAAGAAGAAGAAGAAGAAGAAAAAGAAAGAAGTGATGTGTTCCATGTCTAGGGAATGGTGCAACCTCAAAGTCTGGACAAGAAGCAAGGTGGACCACTAGATGCTCCCAGGATGAAGGTGGTTGAGAGATCCATGTCCATTGTGCCAAGATGCTCTTTATAAGAGCACCAGCTCTAATACTTACATGAGGTTACATTAGGTTTTACAGAGAACACAAAGTGTACATGAGGCTACATTAGAATTTACAGAGAACACAAAGTGTACAAACACAACTAACAAATGAACTCAGACCAAAAACATGCAAGTAAAGAAGAAACAAAATGAATGAAGAATAATGAAGGAAACTCAATGGAAAAACCAAGAATGTGGGGTGTGATACAACATATGCTCCAAGAGCGAGGACTGGCCAACAGCCATCATCTCTTGTGGCAGTGCTGTGAGGGATGGAGTATGGCATACTCTAATCGGTCCCGAGTCTAGCAAACCACCATGTTTGACGCCAGATGATGAAGGGATGCCAAACAACAGCAAAAGCAGCAGATTCTTTAGCCTAGAGCAGGCCAGCATAGCAACTCAGCCACCAATGATCACATCCAATAGTGGAGAAGGCAGGAGAAGTCAAAAGACCACCGATTGGATGATGTCAGAGGAAACAGGCAGCAAGTGTGGGAGAAAATGCAGCAGTCTCATGCCAGCAGGGCAGCAGCACCTAGAAGCAGGCAGCAGCAGATTGATGAAGGCCATGAGAAGATGATGGTCGCAATGAAAGATGGAGAGCTAACACAAATGTGGAATGACAGAGATGCCCAATGCCCATGATTACTTTTTATAGAACTTATTGAGTCATTCGTCCTATCAAAATTCTAGAAATTTGTAACTGATTTACTACAATGAGGAATTCCTTTGGGGTTGTACAAAGAATTCATTTGGGGATGTATAAAAGCCAAAGGAGTTCAGCCAATACCATCAGTTTATGTTTAAGACTAATTCTGAGGTAGGTTAACAAGTCCATGAGTAATCTATCATATCAACTTCCTCCCTCATGGGTCTCCCATCTTGTCTGACCAAACAAGGAAAAGGATCCCTCATTTCGAGTGGCAATCACTAGCATTAGAATTAGAATTCTCTTAAAATCTAGCCAATCCAAGCAAGAGAAGTGTCTTTCTTCATCCTCCAATCCTCTAGCAGCCCCTCATAAATATTGTGAGAGAGGAGAGCAGGATCGAAGCTCAGCACAGAAAACAATAGATAGTTTGAGAGTGAAGCACGACACCCAATGCAATAGACTGAAAGAGTGTAAATTGAAAGTATAACGTAGAACCCTTAAACCTTAGGGTTGTAGGGGGTGTTCATAACCGAAATGCTGAAATCTGATCAGCATGTGTCCCTGTAAGCAAAAGATCATCAACATAAAGACAAATGATCAACATGGATCCCCCTTCTTTACATACGTAAAGGGTAGACTCAGATGAGCTGTTTATGAACCCTTGGCTAAGCAAGAAAGCATCTATCTTTGCATACCAAGCTCTAGGAGCTTGTTTCAAACCATATAAAGCTTTTTTCAACTTGCAGACAAAGTGTTCCAAGCCCTCAATTGCAAAACCAATGGGCTGCTGTACATATACTTTCTCATGAAGTTCCCCGTGTAAAAATGCAGTTTTAATATCCAACTGATGTACAGTCCATCCATAATGAGCAGCCAAAGCAACCATAGACCTGATGGTCGTCATCCGGGAAGTAGGAGCAAATGTCTCCTCATAGTCAATGCCTTTCTTCTGTGCATAGCCTTTAGCTACAAGCCTTGCTTTGTATTTATCAATGGATCCATCTACATTCCGTTTCAGCTTGTAGGCCCATTTTGTTCCAATGGTTTTCTTCCCAAATGGCAAAGACACCAAATCCATGTTTGATTCTTAATGTTAGAATCCAATTCAGCTTGCATTGCTGCCATCCAATGCACACTTTGTTGTGCATCCTCAAAACATTCAGGCTCCTCATCATCAAGGGTGCTTTCTACCATAACGAACTCCATGGTATGTGCAATATCATACATACGAGCTTGCCTTCTACTACGACCAGCCATGGGTGCATCCAGATGACTATCTTTCATAGTCTGTAAATACCATCTAGGCATTTGTCTTGCCTCTTGACTGTGCATAAGCTCTTGCTGAATTTCAGTTTCAGCACTTTGCTGAATATTCAAATCAGCCAATGGCTGATTTTCTGCATTTTCCAAAGGAGCAGTTGGCTGAACATTGAGTTCACTTGCTGAAACTCTAGCTGAATCACCAAATGTAATGGGCAGCAGCCCTTCAAATACATCACGGGCAGCCTGATATGTGTCTAAACCAGCCAGGGACAATTCTGATTTTTCATCAAATAGTACATCCCTACTGACAAACACCTTTTTAGAAACAGGATCATAGAGTCTGTAGCCTTTGCTCTCACTGCTATATCCCACAAAAATGCATTTAACAGCCTTGTTATCCAACTTTTTTATGAGTACCTTTGAAATATGTGCATATGCAAGGCACCCAAAGGTACGAAAGTGTCCAACAAAAGGTTTCCAGCTATTCCAAGCCTCAAAAGGTGTAATTTTCCTCAAAGCTTTGGTGGGGCATCTGTTCAAAACATGGAAAGCACACATGACAGCTTCCATCCAAAAACTGTGAGGCAAACTCTTTGCCTTTAGCATACATCTGGCCATCTCCATGAGTGACCAATTCTTTCTCTCTGCAACACCATTCTACTATGGAGTATAAGCAGTAGTGTACTGATGGAAAATGCCCTTCTGCTTCGAAAAGGAATTCAGCATAGAGGACATGTATTCCCCTCCTCGGTCCGAACGGAGAGTCTTAATTTTACAACCAGACTAGTTTTCAACAAGTGCAATAAAAGGCAAGAATGCATCATACACTTTTGACTTTTTGACCAAAGAGTAGACCCAGCAAAAACGAGTAAAGTCATCAATAAAAGTCACAAAATAGTAACATCCTCCCAATGACTTTGTCTGCATAGGCCCACATACATCTAAATACACTAACTGCAATCTGGCTGTTGCTCTAAAAGCAACATCATGGGAAAACGAAAACCGATGCATTTTTTCCAAAATACATCCTTCACACAAGTGCTCAGGAGGTCTCTCCAGTAGAGGTAATCCATCTAGCATTTACGTACGCTGCAAGAGCTTCAAGCTGCCAAAGTTTACATGCCCCATCCTAGCATGCCATAACTCTGCCTGTATCATAGCAGGAGTAAGAGTGGAGGTCAAATACGCTGACTGATCAACTGAAAGAGCATCCAACTTATATAGCCCATGACATAAAGTGCCCTTCAAGACCAAAGTCATGTGTTCTTTGTCTCTCACTATGCATCTGTCATCATCAAATGTGACCTGCAATCCACGACGTGCCAAAGAAGAAATAGAGAGCAGATTCTTCTTTATGCTGGCACAAATAAAGCATCCTGTAGGCAGAGAATAGAGCCATCAATGGCTGTGAGCATAATCTCCTCAATATCTCGAACAGGGTATGATGCATTATTGGCACACTGTACAGACTTGCCAATTGGAGCAGCACTAACAGAAGCAAATAAATCTCTGCGAGATATAATATGCCTAGAAACACCGCTGTCAAAAAACCAAGTACATGCATCCTCAGTAGAGCTAAATGCTCGATCTGCCCAAGATGTGTCATAACTGCATACATAAAAACAATAGTCCCTATCTACAACAAAAGATGCAGACTCGATAGCAATAGAAGGAGCATCAGAAACAGACATTCCTAACTCCTTTTTCTTCTCCTTGGCGGTGCGTTTTTTCTGCACTCAATAATGTACTGGCCTGGCTTCTAGCAATAATGGCATTTTCCATTTTTGGCTTGCAAGCCCCCTTGTTTTTTGTTTGCTTGTGATGTGCCAGAAGTCCTAGAACTCTGCAGAGTATTCTTCACTTGGCTACCTTTGCCCTTCTGTCTAGCCATGAAAGCCTGCTCAGAGGCTATAGCATCCACACCACTATTTCTTCTTGTTTGCTCCTTCTCTAGAAGGAAACTCATAACTAAAGAAAAGTGATTGGCTGCCCAGCAATCCTCATGGTGAGGTTTAAGGCCGTATGAAAAGCCAAGTACGAAGGAGGTAATGAGTTCAAAGTGGTAGATATCATCTGTGCATTTGAATAGTACTCATCAACATTCATGAGTTATTCTCGGAAGTCCTGATAGAATCACCTTCATCCATTTTCAATGTCTCTAGCTCTTTCTTTAAGAAAGTGATGCGAGTTTCATTCTTGCCTGCAAACATCTACTCCAAAGTTAGCCAAGCTTCTCGTGACAAAGCTGTTGAACAAATGTGGGGGATGATTGACCGCTGAACTACCAATGCAATTAGCGACAAAGCCTGTGCATCCTGTGTATCCCATGCTTTTTGAGCTACTGTTCTTTGGGAAAGTGGCTGAAGTAGAGCAGGCTAAGGTGCCCGTTGTGCATGTCCTCCTAGAGGAGAAGTAGCTAGAGCCACAACTCCAGGTCTAGCTTCTTCTCCACTGACATAATCCCAAAGATTTTTTGCCACAAGTACATTCTTCATCATGAAGGACCAAAGTGAATAGTTATTTCCATCCAATCTGTCCTCCTTGGATACATAGGTGAAAACATCTCCTCCCTGATTTGCCATGATTTTCAATTACCAAAAAAAATGCAAAAGAGCAATGTCAAAGTAGGACCACACTGGAAATCTGAAAATTTCCAGAAATTGCACGAAATAACTTTCTGCAATTAGTATGCAAAGGTGCACTCTGTCAAAACTATCTTTAATGCACGCAATTCAAGGTGCATTTAGTGTTCACTAACACTGTACCAACAAAATCCCCAAAATTTCCTGCCTTAAATTTGTTCAAAACAATCTTTCTGTGACTGCAGCTGTAGTATATATACCAATGTCCTCAAAAAACATAAAAGCCCCAAAAATTTTTATGAATATGCCCAAAAATTTGCATCCAATGTGTCCCAGACACGTTTCTAAATGCTGTGTCTGTTGCGTAGAAACCCCTACTTCCAGAAATTTATGCTAGAATTAAAATTTTTAAAAACAATTTACCAAAAAATTTACGAGTTAACTGGTGCAGAGACGTCAGACAGGTGTCATGCGGGTTGATTAGCGGCGCTTCAAACGGGCTGTCGCTGGCGGGTTCAGGCGTCGCAGCAAGTTCCTCACAGTGCAGTCGTCGGGCCAGACGAGTGGCGAGCGGCAGGTCAGGGACTGCGGGAGGGCACAGGCGGCTACAAGCATGCATGACGACTAGTGACGAACGTTTGGCGAGGCGTGCAGCAGCTAGCGGGCGACGTGGCGGCTGCAAAACTGACATGGAGAAGGGAAGGCGTCAAGCGGGCCTACTAGCCTGGCACACGAGCGTTGCAAGCAGCGCTTCTAGCACTAGTTATTGCTGACGGAGCTGGTAGTCGGCTAACATACAGCAGACTGGCGGGTGGCTCTCTCAAGAACAGGCAGTGTGGAGGAAACTAACGGGCTGTCTAACGCAGCCTGACGAAGCTGGCTGGGCGCAGAGCAAGAACTTGAGACATGAGCAGAAGCTCCCGGAGGTTGAGCAAAGCTAAGCTGAACTGAGCTTAGCAAAGCAAAGCCGATGCTCTGATACCAAATGTGAGAGAGGACAGCAGGATCGAAGCTCAGCACAGAAAACAGTAGACAGTTTGAGAGTGAAGCACGACACCCAATGCAATAGACTGAAAGAGTGTAAACTGAAAGTACAAGGTACAATCCTTAAACCTTAGGGTTGTAGGGGGTGTTCACACCCGAACACGGTAAGTGCCCATAAGTGTGTGTCATAAGCACATACGAAATAATACCATAAGTCTGGGGGAAAAAACCTCTCCTATCGAGAGTAAAAAGTGCCCCAGTGTCCTACTGATCACCAACACTCCTATGCCAGCGTAGGCATAAGTGAGGCATGAGTGAAATACCCAAGAAATATCTCATCAATTTTCTTCTTCTAAGCCCCTATAAACTTAGTCTCCCTAAATCTCATACAAGACAAGATGGCAAGGCCAATGTCTAATAGCCAAAGCCATTGTACGCAGTGTCATGATGTAGATATGACCAAAGCTCAAGTAAAATACCCAAGGTACCCTGAACTATGTTTTCTTGTTGAGCATGAGGGCAATAGGGATTCTCAAGAAAGATGGAATGCATGAGCTGACCAAATAGAGCCAACCAGAGCCAACCAAGTGGCTATGGAAAAGCTATTATCTGTGACCAACCAAAGAAAACATGAAAAGTTAAATATCAAAAGCTGTACTTAGGCTCCAACAGCAGTCTCTCAAGGCTATGGCAGTGATGTCACCTAAAGACTAAGCACACCACACTTGGAACTGCCACCTAGGATTGACAACTTAGCTGAGACCTTTAAGCATGCTCTTCTCAGGTGTGGAAAGAAATTGGATTTCCTTTTTAGTGAGAAAAGATAGTCACATACACTCTAGTATTATGGTCTCAATTCTCCATGCATGAGGACTTCATAGGCAGCTTGGCTATCAAAATTAGATTCAAAGACCAAGGACACCAAATTTTAGACTAAGCACAGAAATTTGGCAAAAAGCTCTTAGGATGCTCTTCTTGAGCATCAGTGGAGATGGTCACAAGGCTCTTGTAGTATGGCCTTTCACCTTGGCACCAACTCTATGGGGACAATGCTTTAGGCATTCAAGGCCCATTTTCCCACGCTGGACTTCTCACAGAGATAATAATAACTAGGATAGATTAATGATAGATATAGACAAGTGATTGAGCACCTAAGCTTTCCCCTCAAGGACTACTCCTCTAGAAAAAATGCCGACACCAAATTTTAGACTAAGCACAGAAATTTGGCAAAAAGCTCTTAGGATGCTCTTCTTGAGCATTGGTGGAGATGGTCACACGGCTCTTGTAGTATAGCCTTTCACCTTGGCACCAACTCTATGGGGACAATGCTTTAGGCATTCAAGGCCCTTTGTCCCACACTGGGACTTCTCACAGAGATAATAATAACTAGGATAGATTAATGATAGATATAGACAAGTGATTGAGCACCTAAGCTTTCCCCTCAAGGACTATTCAGCCATATGGTTCAAGATTCTCCTCTAGAGAAAATGCCAAGAATTGAATATACCACCTTAACCAGCAGGCCAATTATTTGCCTGTGATGAAAATAGGCAGTCCGATTGATGGTAATGAATAAAGCCTGCAATTTGAAAACAGGGACTGAGATGGGCTGTGCCCATTTCGTTATTTAACCACCCTAAGAAAAATGCAAGCCTGCCCACTGGTTAGCAATGACCAAACAACCTAACACCATCCAATGGCCTTTTCAGTACATTGCCCGTTTGGGTGATAATACTAGGGATAATTTTTTCTCATCTTCCACAACAAGGTAGGGCAGAGTTCAGTTTTGATGGACCATTAAAAGCTCAATGCTGATTGTGGTAGATTCATTAAAAATAGGCAAGCCATAACAGCAGTAAATTAGGACTCTTTTTGGCCCTGCAACACAAAAATATTTCCAGCATACCTTGACCTTTCCATCACTAAGCCCAAAAACAATCTCGTTTGGGCTTGTCCTTGGCCAAATAATGCTATTAATTGGCAGAGTTTGCTGAAACTTGTTGCAAATTGACTTTTTTTCTCCCCAGTTGATCCTACAACAAACACTATGCAATAAGTTACATACATTCAAAAATTAAATAAGAACCATATTATATCATTCAAAACCTGACAATGTCACAGGAAATATTTATTATTCTTAGAACAACCAATTTTCTCAGAAAAGTGATGAAGCTTTCTACATGCAACTAGGAGCCAAAGATTTATTTTTGGTGTTTGGCAACATATTGCTTTAATTTCCTTCACTCAAATCTCATTCATGCAAAAGGAAAAGAAACAAACAGATAAGACAAGAGCAAACGCTAGAGAGGCATGGAAACTTCAAAGACTATATGAACATAAGAGCCATTGTTTTAGCAAAAGCCCTAAGCATGAACAAAAAGAACTACAATTTCCTTACCCCAACTTATATATAAAGATAATGTCATCGCTTTGAGCAAGAGCAAGCTTTGTGCTATCAGGAGAAAACATCATTTCTACTATTATGTACAGTTTGGAGCCCTGCAGTTGTTCAAAGACATACTGTTATTCTTTGAAAAGATATGATAAAACCACTGGTTTTAAATTGAACCAAATTGCAAACTAGAGCACTTTTCAAGTTATTCACCTTTGAGTCAGCCGGCTTAGTAGCAAATTTCTCCTTCAATCCTCCAGCATCATCAAAAAGGTAGACTATTCGTGATATTGTAACAGCAGCCAACCTTCGACTAAACCAGCCAATAGAGATTAAGTTCTAGTGAGATGTAGGGTTATAGCATCAAGATCATATGTCATGAAAGAAGCAGAATTTTCAATTCCAGAATACTTTTTCTTTCCTAGTAGACCTTTACTTCTCTTACAAGCAATTATCAAGTTTGCAATTAATTTGATGCTTTTCACTGAAAACCTGCTTGTTCTCAAAGTAATCTTGGAGATATGCTATCCAATCATCCAAATTTCCTTTACTTGATGTGGGAAAACATCAATTCTTGTAATTGAGAAGCTCTACATGTTGCTGGCCACTATGTTTTAAGGTAAACAGGCTTTATGTACTTGCAGCCAATCAGCATTGCATGTCACATAGCTCACCCTCCTCATCTTCAACCATGTTGAACATGAATGTGTTCGACCAACCCCCACTCATCACCTTGAACATCAACAGCCTCCAGTTAATAGAGCATGAAGACCTAGGAAGCTGTTAATTCCAAAGGACAGCTGCAGCTAGCAGACATATCAATGTTCCCCTATAGGAACACAAACTCACTTGCTTACAAGCCAACAGTGTATAATTAGCGCCCATAGCCAGAGCAGAGGGGTGTGTACCTAAACAAGTCTATTGTCATGTGTGAGAGACCATGGAAGTATTGTTGCAAAGAGAGCTGTCTGTGTCAGGCTAGATATTGGGAGCTCCAGCATTGGGATCCTCGGACCTCAACATCTATCCACCAATTAACGTCAAATCACAAGCTTTCTAGTTAGATAGAGTGACAGCTTTATTATTTGCAGTTGATTCTTCGATTGTGTTGGAGGTAACTTTCAACAATCTAGAGACCTTGGAGGATTAGGAGGGCATAGGCATAGAGTTTCAAGGTATCGCATATAGAAAGGAGGAGGCTTGGAAGGCCTTTCTTTTCATAATAGGTGCCCGAAACATTTCTACAGATGCTGAAACCAGCCTTCCTTCTTGGAAAACATGGTAGATGACCTGATTTACCACAAATTACAACAAGCAATAAATACACAAACTTCCCCATTGTTACACAAATCTTTTGATATGGAAGTGCCTTACAGGGCTGATCTATATTTTGCATTAAGTGAAGAGCAATTGAAGAAATCACTGCTGAAACCCTAATTTACAAAAGAAATTAGGGTTTCCACAGCCACTAGGGATCCATGCCGAAGTACAAAAGACCTTGTACTCAATGTAGCAGCTAAAGGAAAGAATTTTGCAGCTGATTGGAGAAGTAGCCCATTCTCAATTTATTGTGGCTCACATGTGAGAGATTGAAGACCCAATTGTGCCTGAATTGTGGTACAATCAAGGGGGAATTTGTTGTTATGAAGTGCGGGTCATTTTTGACAACAATTGTATTAAAGATTGAAGGAGATCAACCCATGTCTCGGTGTACTTCAACCTTCTAGTAATACAAGATAAAGAAATACTACAAGGGTGACAGTTGTTGGGGCCAATCCACAATCAGCTGTCCAAGGTTAAGTAGTGAAGTTTGCTTTTTTTTTAATCAGAGAAGAGAAAATTTATATTAGTAAGACCCTTCAACTATTGAGGGTTTATCAATAGATGAGAGAGGAAGCTGAGAGAAAAATTCCCCGATTCTGTCACCAAAATAGGGGCAGACCTGCTGTCACCTGCAGTGGGACAGCATTTGATGCTGTCACCAACTACCTGGCCCCTCCAGAATGCTATTGCCAGCCCTAGAAGCAGTCACCTGCTGCTAGTCACCCCTCAGAAGCTATCGCCTATTGTTGGAGACCCCCTAGCTGGCTGGACCTTTCTTGGAACTGCTGCCACCTGTTGTAACAGCCTCTCCTCTGACTCTCTCCACCTCCACCAACCCTCCTCATCCCCTATGAATAGGCAAATTGGGGCCACAATTGGTAAGCAAGTGGCTAGACCCATAATGTGGGTGCATAGGATAGCCTACAATGCCCAAAAAGAAATGCACTAATGCGCCTTCCGTCTGTAATATAGATATTAGCTTTCCATCACCTTGGCATCAGTCCCCACTAGTTGGCGTCATCTTGCATTTTGCATTTGCTGCATCGGGAGGCTTTCCACGAGCAAGCGTTAGCTTCCATCACCCTGGCGTCACCTTGGCATTTGTATTTTGCAGTTTGGAGGCTATCTCATTGCCTGGTGTCATCTCCTTCACCTTGGCATCAACTTCCTTGCCCTTGGTGATAGTGCATCACACTTGGTGTCAGTGATCACATTTGCATTTGTAGCCTTGTGGCCTTTGGCATTTGCATTTTGCATCCAGGCCATCTCCTTGACATTTGAGGATTGCGCTTTGCCTCCCTTGACAACTAGTGATCATCTTCTTTGTCTTTGATGGCATTGGAGGACGAGGGTTCACTTCTTTGATAGTTGTCCTTCACCTTCTAGTGATTACTTTGATAGCGCACTGCGTGGAGGACTACATTTTGCTCCCTTCATTGTGTAGATTCCCTATGGGTGCTGCGGCCCGATTCAGACAAGACAGTGTAGTAATCTTCTAAGCTTCGGCTCCACTGTATTAGCTTTTCTTCTCATAGTACGATTTAGTGCATCATCATTGTGTTCTCGCGTTGACAATCATTGATAAGGATGTCAATAGTTATAAAGTGAAATGTGATTTGCAAATGGTCAATAATGCCTATTTTCTTGAAGGTTTGATATTGTTTTCATGCTTATAGTGTACAATTTAATCATTGGTCATATAGATAATGAATAGGTAGGATTACTTCTTTGAGTATTTTGTGTATATTTATTCTATAACCCATATTTTTTACCATGTAGATAAGAAAGGTTTTTTAGATGTTTCCTAAAAATTAATACTATAGGAAACTTGTTTGAAACCCATTTCTTACCTTGCCGTTTCTGAAACTCCTAGCTACTATGGTTGGGCTAAATCAATCCCTTTTCCAACAACTCATTAACTTGGCTCATAATCTCCTCCTATTTGGCTGCACTCACCCTATATCATGGCTTATTAGGAGGGCTATTCCTAGGGATCAAATCTATACCGCGATCTTCTAGCCTTTTAGATGGAATCTGCCCTAGAAATGATTGAGAAAAGCAACCTGAATATTTTTTTAGAAATGAAATATTATCCTTATCCAACTTAGAACACATTCCCAACATTTTCATCATCATCTTTATCCTTAGCGAAAATCAAGTACCCTAAAAGATAATTTTTTATTACTTTAGAGATAGCAAAAGTTGTTGTAGCAAGGACAGACTCCCTTTTAAGTTTTATATCCAATGTATGGACCTTGCCCTTATGATGAAGAGTTACAACTTTGTCATGGGCATCAACTACTGCATGCATGTGATACATAGTAACATGGGACACGTTTTGGCAATGGGGATAGGAACGGGGACAAGGCAAGAATTGCCATCCTCTGTTACCATGAGAGGGGGCTCTAACATGAAAATGGGACTAGGACGGTATGGGTACGGGATGGGAGTGGGATGAAAAGCTACAAAGTGTCCATCCCTTGTTACTATAGCGTGATGGCACCAAGTCATTCGAAGTAATACATCACATCTATGAAGAACCCTTTGTTGTCCACATAAGTCTGAATATGTAAGCAAAGCTTCCCAATGATAAGAGTGACGAGCTCTGCATGCCCCTTGCATGCCATACCAATCTCCCCCATGGACCCATCTCATTCTATCTAGTGCCTAGATGGGTAGCTATGTCTACAAAGATAAAATTGAATGTGCACCAGGATCAAAGAAACAATAAATGCATGCTAATCTCTAATCTTACCCCATGCTCCACAAAGTTCTATAGCATCATCGTTGGGCTGATCCACCACCACATTGGGATCCAAGCCAACCAACATTTTGGGGGTTTTTCCTTTGGGATCTCCATTATTTTCAACTTTTTCAACTTGCTGCCTATTGGGACATTCCCTTGCTATGTGCCCCTCCTATTCACATACAAAGCATTTATTTGCAGCCATTAATTCTTTGCATTGCATCACCAATTTCCAAGTCCTTGTTGTTTTTGCCTCTTCTCATCATTGTTTTCAAATCTACCCCTTTTCTTAGCCTTGGAAACTTTCCTAAATGACTTCTTATCTTCATCCTCGAAGCCCGAAGACTTTCCACGCAACAAAGCATCGACTATACATGCCATCTCAATTAGCTGTAACATGCTGGTCATGGTGGTTTTTATGCAAAAATCCTTGATTTCCCTAGGCATCCCACTACAATACTTTTCCATTTGCTCCAAAAGGGGGACAACACAGAAAGAAGTGACCAACAACAATGCCTCCCAAAACTTCTTATTGTATTGCTCCAAATTCTTGCCTTGTGATGCATCCAACTTATTCCAAAGCAGACATAATATCCACTTCAAAGGTACTCATCAACTAGTTAGAAGCAAACAATTGCTTAAATTGTACCCATGTTGATAGTGCTCTACAATTTAAGCAAACAATTGCTTAAATTATACCCATGTTGATGGTGCTCTACCTTGCATCAAAAGTGTGGACCACCACTGCAATGCATTTTTGTGGCTTCCTTTTGAATCTTAGAAGATTCAATAAAGTTACCTCCAAAGTAGGCTGCATCAAACTATTGAATGAAAATCAACACTTTCGATCTATCTTGTGCAACACTGAAGGTCTCAAATTTCACCCCTTTACCACCATCATCATAGCCCTTTGCTAGTCCCTTTGGTGTTAAATTATCATAAATTGATGGCTGCAAAAAGGGTGCATTTACTATAATTGCATTATGACCAGCACCAAAAAAAGCATTTCCATGGCCAACATTCTTTCCTTGAGCCCCATGCGCACCGAGGATTGCAGACCCATTACCATACATGCCATATTGTGCCCAGACACCATGCCCACATTGCTATAACATAGGATTCTACATTCCACTACATTGGGTTTTGCATTCCATGCATTGGTTGCTACATACCTTATGGATTCATACCATACATCCCAATATGCGGTCCTTCACCAACCATCGCATGGAAGCTACTTCCACCACCAAAGTATCCTAGATAACCCATATTAGCATGCATGCCCTGCTGTCCAAAAACTAACGGATTGGCACTACCAACATCGCCTTGCATTTGTATGTCTTGCCCCACTGGCATGAGTTGTTTTTGTTTATCACCAACATTTTGTGCATTCTCAGGCTGCAATGGATCTCTTTGGGAGCTTCTTGCTGCCCAGAAGCTCTAGAGGATGGCATCTTCTTCTTGCCCTTGTTGTCCTTCTTTGAGAACTTCTTTGAGAAGTTCAAAAAACACATGAACTGAGGATCAAAGATATCAGCTATTGTCCTCAATGAGCCTTAAACTGGTCATCATATTCTTTATCCCCTTGCTGGTCATCACATTTTGTGACCTTGAGGAACCCACTTCTTACTTTAAACCCACATTCTCTCATCATTGTGTCCATGTTGCATGCGTGTTCCAAGATAGGCATTGCATTTTCCCTATTGCTTTATGTACCTTCAAATGGTGAGACATCATCATGACTTAAACTATTGTATGATGACATGCCTGTTGTAATGCACTCAACTGATCACAATTTCAGCAAGAATGCAGATTCTCTAGTTTGCACACAAGTGCCCCAGGCCCACCTACTCAAGAGAGTTTATGTATCCCAATAATGGAACCATGAAATCAGCCTTCCTTCTTGGAAAGGGTGGTAGATGACCTGATTTACTACAAATTACAGCAATCAATAAATACACAAATCTGAAAATGCAAACTTTACTACTTAATCTTGGACAACCGACATTAGATTGGCCCCAACAACCAACACCCCTTGTGGTCTCTCTTTATCTCATATTACTAGAACATTGAAGTACACTAAGGCATGGGCTGATCTCCTTCAATCTTCAATACAATTGCTGCCAAGAATGACCAGCAGTTCATAAAATCAATTTTCCCCTTATTGTACCACAATCCAAGCACAATTAACACAATATTAGTGAGTTTGGGATTCTCCCAATTTCCATTTTTTGAATACTAAAAAAGTGGCACCTCGATAACATGGCCATAAGTTTCTCAAAACCATATGATGTGACCTATCATTGGAAAGCGCTTGAAAAATGGAATCTATTGAGCTATAGAGCGCTCGATTTGGAGTTATAATGTTCAAGTTATAACAAATCCAAAGCTTTGACCATATGTCCCAAACTTATGGGAAATTCCCATATTTCCCAATATGGTGCTAATTGGGTCTTCAATCTCTTGCATGTGGACCACAATAAATTGAGAATAGGCTACCTCTTGGATCAACTGCAAATTTCTTGCCTTTAGCTACTACACCAAGTACAAGACTTCAATAATTGGGCACAGAACCCTGAGTGGTTACGGAAACCCTAATTTTTTATGTAAATTAGGTTTCAACAACAATTTTTTCAATTTCTTTTCACTCAATGCTAGAAATGGTTGTGAATTGTTAAGGGTTTATCAAATGAGAGAGGAAGCTAAGGAGAGAGAAATTCCCCAATTTTGTCGCCACAAACTTGTTGTCACCTGTTGTGGCATGACATTTGATGCTATCGCCAACTGCTTGGCCTCTCCAAAATGTTGTCACCAACCCCAAAAAGCAATTGCCTACTACTAGCCACCCCCTGGAAGCTATCGTCTAGTATGGCAAAGCCCTTAGCTGGCTAGAATCGCCCTAGAATTGTTGGCACCTACCGTAGTAGCCTCTCCTCTAACTATATTTGCCTCCACCAACCTTTGAATGGCTCAAATGACCCTCAGCTAGACCCAACAACCCTCTCTCAACCTTGCATAGGTAATTTTGACAAGTGGTAGCATGTTTTGCCACTTGGCAACCTTCTAATTGCATTTTTCAACATTAATTAATTTTCACATTTTAATTTCTAAAAATTATTTATTCATTCCTTTGTCCCTACCCAAGAACTGCTAGTGCCCATTCACAGTCTTAGACTAGCATTAATTTAATTCTACGACATTTATATACACTTTGGCCTGAATACCTATCACCTCAATGGCAAGAGTTCAATAGGTAGAACTTTGTCCTTCTTAGGATCTTCCCATTACTATCAAATACCTCATAACTCATAATGAAGTATATATGTTTTTTCATATGATGACTCCTTGTGCCAAGGAGGGAACATAGAGAACTCCTCCCCAAATCTCTAGCAAGAGAAGCCATTTTTAGATTGAACCAACCTAGTACTAATGAAAAAAATATCCATCCATCCAATCAAGTTGACAAACAATGGCAATAACATAGGCGATATTTTCTCTAGACTCAACCAACCTTATTAAGAATCCATCCTCTCTTGTCATCAAAGCCAATCAATACAAAGAAAAAGCCTTAAACAAATAAGGAAACTGTAAAAAAAATTTAAAAAGTACCTCTTTAGAGGGACCACTTTTCATAAATGCACCACAAGTTCAAACACATAGGCTCACGGGATGCTCCAAATAATGTTTTTTGGAACTCTATGGTACAAGGTAACGTCATCTTGATAAGACACAAAGTCTACATAACATGGGGTTCTATCACACGGTTCCCTCAAATGTCTACAAAGACATTGATGGAACGGTCTTATTTTGTTGCTATATAGAGGCATAATTTGAAGTTACACACTGTAAGCTTGTCTTTCATGCATGCCCATATGCTTAGGGCAAACTGGTTAGTGTTTCCATTATCAACTCAACAACCATAAGTGGTCCATTTATAGACAAATATGCAATTAAAGAAACCGTAACCAATCCATTTGCATACACAGGCAGACAACATTCAGCTGGAAAAAGTATTCTCTCTCTCTCTCTCTCTCTCTCTCTCTCTCTCTCTCTCTCTCTCTCTCTCTCTCTCTGTGTGTGTGTGTGTGCGAGTGTGCGAGTGTGCGCCAAGCGGTCCGAAAAGCAAAATCGACGATGGAAGGAAAACCTGTTCGGAGACCAGGCCAGAGCGGTGACTTTTGCGATGGTGTTGGAAGGAGGCATGATGGTGGAGCTATGCCGAAAGTTTATCCTCTTCGTCGGAGGCTGCAAGGCCATATCTGCTACTCTCTCTCTGTCTCTAAGGGTTTTAGGGCCAACAGGCTAACGACATTTCAAAGCAACATTAGCTCATTTCACAAGCCTACGATTCTCAACGGCCAGTTTGGTCCCCGACCAGCGAATCCGGTTTCACACTGAAACCTCAAATTTCTTCTTCCGGTTTCCTTGGTTATTGATTTTTCTCTTCTTCCTAATATCAGGTCAACATCTAGAAAGTTATACAATATCTTGCACTCAATAATATTGACTAGCGTTTCGAGTGTGCGAAGCAACAGCTTTGCTGTCCCGAAGCGGCAAGCGAAGTTGTCGTACGATACGCTTCACAACAACTTCAATGCCCCGAAGCGGCATGACAACTTCACTCAACAATCCATTCCTCAGCTTTCTCTCTTCTCTTTTCCCTCTTTGTTTTTAATTTTTTAATTTACTCTATCTCTCTTTCTCTCTCTCTCTCTCTATTCTCCTCTCTTTTCCTTCTCTCTCCCTCTCCTCTTTTTTCCTTTTTTTTTAATTCTTCTTCTCTCTCTCTCTCTCTCTCTCTCTCTCTCTCTCTCTCTCTCTCTCTTCGTTCTCTTTTTAAATTCTTTATTTTCTCTCTCTCTATGTCTCTCCTTTTCTTCTCTCTACATTGTTCTTCTCTCTCTCTCTCTCTCTCTCTCTCTCTCTCTCTCTCTCTCTCTCTCTCTCCTTATTTTTCTTTTCTTCTCTCTTTCTCTTTCAAGTTTTTTATCTCGCTCTCTTTTCTCTTTATATATTTTTTCTTCTCTCTCTAGTTTTCTCTTTTCTCTCTTTCCCTTTCTCTCCCCCTATTTTCTCTCTATTTCAAATTATATATTTCCTCTCTGTCTCTTTCTAAGTCAAAAATTATATTTAAAAAAGGTTTAATTTAAAAAAGAATGTTTTCTTTTCTCTTTTCTCCCTCTCTCGATCTTTTCTTCTTTTTTTAATCCTTATTCTTCTTCTTCTTCTTCTTCTTGAAAGTGTGTGAAAAACTATGCCTTAAAAACTTTAAATTAAAAAATATTTTTAATAATATTTAATTTAAAGATAAATTATAAAGTTTAATCTAACTGTGAGAATGAGAGTGAGAGAGAAAAAAAACCTAGGCCCTACACATGAGAGAGAGGGGGGGAGAGGGGAGGAATTTAAGGGGAAAAGATAGAGAGTATGAGTGAGAGAGAGGGGAGGGGGCTTAAATTTAAAAAAAGGGGGGGAGGGGGAGATGTGTGCGGGGCTTTTAATAAAAAAAGGGCGGGGGGAAGAGAAAATGAGAGATTACACGTGAGAAAGAGGGGAGGGGAGAGGGTTTTGATTTAAAAAAGGGATGTTTGGAAAAGGGGCTAGATTTGGGAAGCCTCTAGAGGTTCAGTGCTTTTCGAACCTACAACAAAATTAATATAGTAGTAAGATAATGCCTAACCTTGAAAGCATACAACAATATGTCTAGCAATCCATGCTCACAAATATATCATTTTGGCAAGACTAATTATTCACACTCCACCCAATATTTTATAAATTCCAAGACCTTCTTTATTTCATTGATCTAAATATTTGTCCACACCAACATCGCAAAATACATTAATCCTTTTGATCTCCACCTTGCACAATACCATTGGTGCTACATGTTCTAATGTACAACAAGTCACAAATGTGCAGCAAATCGGCATAACGTAAAATCCATGTAAGATAAAAATCCAATCACTATAAATCAATAATCAATCAAAGAAACTAATAAATTAATTTTCAAAATAATAATCATATCAACCTTTGTCCAATATACAACATCCTAAAGGGCTCTCTTTCTTGCATCCAAACACATATACAATGGGTTGGACAATATCGATTTCATCATGGTGAATGAAGATGACATTGAGATTGATAAGGACAAGATTGTGTCAAAGGTTAGGCTTCATCGTTTTGTTGTGAGTGAGAACAACAATACCTTGAAGGCTCAATGTAAAGGGATACCTTTGCCCATTTCTACAAGTTTGGGTGTTAAAAGTCATTCTTTTTTTTAGGATCCTTTTGAATTTAGAAGTCCCGGTGTGGAAGAGGATCTTATAGGATTTTTAAATGTTTTAATGTGAAGCAATTTGTTTCGATTTTTAGAGAGTTGGAGTGTAAAAGGGGATCATTTTTTATTTGCAGGAGCTTAGTGTGGAATATGATACTTTTTGAAGGATCAAACTAGCTATTGAGGATCGTGGCTTGTGAAAATTCATTTTGAAATGTCATTGGCATGTTTGCCTAAGATCGTAGAGTAAGAAAAGGATTAGTTGAAACTATAGAAATAAACCATACTAACTCATACAAATTCTTGTGTTCGTGCTTCTTATGTTGTTGGAGCACTTTTAAATTCACAAGATGGGAAAATGCATTAAATTTGTTGAATGCAATCATTTTCACAATGTGATGGTCTAGATGACAACAAATGAGAGGACTACGTTAGAGCTTATTTCCATTATTTTATTGAGCGAAAAGAACATTCTCTAGAAGGTTTACGAGGAGTAATCCTTTGGTCCCTCAAATAGTAAATTTTATAGTATTCCTTGTGCGTCTTATGACAAATGCAAAAACAAATAATTATAGGTGATGTTGCTTGGCTAGAAAAGCATTATAGAACTAATTGAGCTAATGCAATCTTCCCAAAACACGGATTAAGTTTATGCAACTCATCTTGCTATAAGACTTATCTAGACATTCAATAATTTGCTAGAAATTGCATCAATCTATGAGTGCAAATTCATTGTTCAAAGTGCACACTTGATATCGACAACTTGGAGGTTCACAAATGCCTCCATTAAAGTGTTGTTTTTCTATTAACGTACTTGCAAGGGCATGTTGACCCTAAACATGCTCATGCTTTAATTTTGTCTTTGTGCAAGAGGAACAAAGCTAACTAAGAGAAAGAGGTATAATCACTAACTAATGGTCTCTTGGCTTTGTTGCTGAAAATTGTGAGTGGGAAGATAGAAAGGAGGAGAAGAGGAAGAGAAAAAGAGAAAGAGGATATAATCTTTTCATATAGTGAAATGAGCAAGATGGTTCTACATTGCAACATGTGGTGGTAGCTTTTGCCTTTTGTGAAAGAGTTGTTGTGGTCTTATTGTTGCTTTTGTTAAGGGGAAATTTTAGCAAGGACTAGGATCTAGTGGGAATGAATGGGAGGATGGAAATTTTCGAAGAAGGAAATACCTTCTGATTAGACAAATGAAATTGGCCAAAAGAATTGAGGAACTAGAGTGCTAACAAAGTTTCCAATGGTTTCTATCGATCTCTAAGTTTTAGTATCTTTTACTATTTAAGTTGCTCTTTCTTTTTCCTTGAGAGAAGATACACATCCACACACATATGGATAGCTTAGTCATCTAGCAAGAGAAAGAATAGAAAGAGGAAGGGGAAGAGAGAGAAATGAGAGAAAAAAATAAATTAAAAAAACCAAGGATACTGGTAACTGAAAGAAGAAATTTGAGGTCTTAGTGTGAAAGGGAAAGAGAGAGAGCCACCTTTGCTTGCAATAATTTGCTAAATATGCAAGCCAGTTACACCACACCTATGACAAGTTAAATGAGGATATGTGCCTCCATCTACAAAACAAGACTAAATGAATGAAAATAAGAATACCAAATATTAAATTAAAGTGCTTACGACCAAAAACCCTAAATAAGACCAAATAAAACCATATATTCTACCATATTAAACAAAGACAAATCAAATATCAAATTTGAAAAGTCTTGTTTATTCTTGTCTTCTTTCTTCTTCTCTCCCTCATTGTTGCCCCTTTGTGTATTTGTATATGCAAATACAATGAGATAATTAAAAGTTTGACAAACAAGGGGGGGAATAAAAGTATTGGGATAAAGGGCAATGCCCATGTTCACCCATAAGGGCCAGCAGGTTGTACATAAGGGCAATGCCCATGTTCGCCCATAAGGGCTAGTAGGTTGTACATAATACATATACCTATCTAAAACATTATGGAGGTACTCTTCAGTACCACAAATCTTGTGTCTCTATATCTTCTCTCTATCAACCTACATCTCTACACAGAAGCTCCATTGTAGCTAACTCAACAAAGTGGTATCAAAGCTTGGTTATTTAGGCAATTAGGAGCTTGGCATTTCTTCAAGTGCAGGAGCTTGAAGTTGAAGAAGAGTTCACTCCGAAGAGCCTGCAAGCAGGGCAGCAAGGTTTGAAGCTTGAAGCTTCCCTCTTCATTTGAGCTTGTTGGCAGTCATCATTGGCCACTTGGGGACCCTCCCCATCATCTCCAACACTTGGACTAGCATTCCAATCTCTTCAGGGCTGAAGCCGCCATTAGCGTAGGTATGTAGATCTGGTTTTCAGCATGCTTAAGATCTATAGCAGCTGCTCCTCTTCATTTGGCATCATGGTTGTGTTCTAGACTTTGCATCTAATGCTTAGCATTGAGCATTGAAGTGTAGTATTACACTTGGGACTGATATACATTTAGCTTCGCGTCTGAAATACACAGTATTCAGATCTGTAATAAACAGGGCAACACCTGCTCTCTTGAGATTGATGCTCATATGATAGCTATTTGGATGTATCTTGATGTTGCATGCATTGGGAACCATGTGGTATTGTCTTGAGGCCATTTTGAGTTAATCTTGGCAAGGATTTGGCTCATTTTGTAGACATATTTGTGGCTAGATACAGGGCAGCAACTATTTCTTGAGTGCATTTGGTGCTACATGACTTGGAGATGTTATGACCATGATTAGAGATCATTTTGGGGTGATTAGAGTCGTCATTTTGCTTGGTTTTGACAGAGATTTGGTTGCTGGAATAATAGGGTTGAATGACATTTTGACTGTCTATGCATTATGTCTTGCTTCTAGACTTGGTCTCAAGCATTCCAAACCATGTATTCATGCTTATGGTTGATGCTACATGCTTGGATTTGATTCCGGAATGCATTTGAGCATTATTAAAGCTCATTTTTTGATCAGCTTTACCTATATGTCTACTATTGTACATTCAAGACAGTTTCTTGCATATTCAGGACATCATACCTCATTGTCAGGAAATTTGATATGTTTCTATACAAGAACATTATGGTGATGTTTTGAGAAAATTTGCATGTTCTTTGGACCTTAATCTCAATCAGTCTAAGAGGTTATTTCAATTTTGAATTTTCAGGACAAATTTTTCCTAAATGTCAGGACTGCACTCCTAAATTGCAGGACAGCCACTTGTATTGTCAGGAGTTTTGGGACTGCACTCTGTTTTTGTCAAGAAATTCGTATGTTTACTCTCATTAAATGATTTTGAGGCATTTTGGGCAATGAACTGGTGTATATTCTTGCTGCTACATACTTGGGAATATTCCTAACATACTACAGAGTGGATTTTGGAGCTTCCATTGTTTGGCATTAGCTGTCATTTACTGTCATACAATCATTTGGCTGTGAATCATGGCTAGCAGCAGTGACAATCATCTTATGCATATCAAGAAGCTTGAAGGAGCACACAACTTTGCAGTTTGGCAAAAGCAGTGCTATAATATATTATTGTAGAAGAAGCAAGCACGCTCAACCATTGAGCTATCAATTTCTTATGCCTTGTTGTTTAACATTGAAGGGTTGGATTGTGCTTATGACATTTGGAAGTGACTGGAAGAATTGTATGCCCAGAAGAGTGCTATAAGCAAAGTCTATTGACTGAAGAAACTCATGGATTTGCGTATGAAAGAGGGTATTGCAATGTCTACTCGCCTTAGTGTGTTTAACTCCATTTTCAACTAGCTTGATGCTTTGAAGTTCAATATTGATGCTGAGTTCAAAGCTATATCCTTGCTTTGCACTCTGCCAGAGAGCTAGGATACCTTCAGGACTGCTATGAGCAATTCTAATGCTATGCTTTTGTATGCTGATGTAGAGAGTGCTCTACTCATGGTAGAAATGAATTGGTAGAATAATGCATCTAGTAAGTCTTGCAGTGCTTTGCATACTACAGGCAAATCACAGCATAAAAGGCAAATCTAATAGCAAGGGACGTAATAAGGATGTTGAATGCCATCACTGTGGCAAGAGGGTCACTTCAAATGTGACTGCTATAAATGGAAGAAAGAGAAAGGGAAGGGCAAGAAGACGGATGACATCAAGGAAGAGAAGAAAGAGAGTCAGTCTGCTAAGAAGAGCAGTGTAAATATCGAAGAGGCGAATGTAGTCAGCCTGAGAGCGACAATGGGAATGATGTACTCTTTGTCTCTTCATGTTTCAGCGCACATGCTTTGATAGTTGATACGAATGATGACAATGCACACTTGGATTTTGGATTCGGGTGCCTCTTTTCATGTCACCCCTCATCCTGAGTTGTTTACAGACTATACAGGAGGTCGACATGGTGTTATCCATCTTGGGGACAATTATACATGTGACATTGCAGGCATTGGCAATGTGCAACTGCAGTTTCAGCATGGATCTGTCTTCACTCTTTAGAATGTAAGGCATGTACCACACATCAAGAAGAGCTTAATTAGTACTGGATAGCTAGATGACGATGGACTTCATACCACCTTCGGTGATGGAGAATGGAAGATCTATAAGGGATCTAGGGTTATTGCCAGAGGTTGCAAGAGTGATACTTTGTATCCACTTCATGTATCTAGTGTGTGTGACCATGTTGTCGTCGTGACCGAGCAACCAAGTGTTTCCTTGTGGCATGGCCGTTTGGGACACATGAGTCAAACAAGAATGAAAGTACTTTCTCATTTGGGTTACTTGCCTTGTCTTTGTAATGTTGATTTTGAGCTCTATGATCATTGTGTTTACGGTAAGCATGTGCAAACATCTCATAAAAAGTCTCTTTCACTAAAATCTTTGCCTCTAGAGTTAGTACATTCCAATATATGTCAGATGCCAAGGTTATCTCTAGGAGGAAAGAAATAGTTTCACATTTATCGATGATGCTACTTGGAAGGTATGGGTTTACCTTAGCAAGGACGAAGCGCATGAAAATTTTGAGAAATTCCTATTGGTTGAGAACTAAACAGATAGTCATTTATGGCTAGTGGACATCAACGTATACCTGCTGTAAATGACCTTGAAAATGCAGGGAATGGTGCTAGAAATGACTTGCAAGGTATTGCCCAAAATGATCCACAATTGCAACAAGAAATATACAGTTAGGACAACCAGCAAGGACTGGATAGCATGCTGAAATTTCAGGACAGCAAGCTGAAAATGCAAGTTTGCAAGTTCCACAACCTGCAAATACTAAGCCTTTGCTGCATAGGTCGACTCGACCATCGAGGCCACCTGACAAGTTTGTTCTTGCTCCGCAGTATGCTGCAAATTATGTCATGGTTATTGACTATGGTGAGCCATCATGCTGCTTCAAGGAAGCAATGACTAGACCAGACATCAAGAAGTGGTTCAAGGCCATGCTAAATGAAATCACTTGATAAGAATGGTACTTGGGACTTGGTGTAGCTACCTAAAGGACAGAAAACTCTTCCATGTAAGTGGGTTTACAAGATGAAGGTCACTTCTAGTTCCTCGCCAAAATACAAAGCACGGTTGGTTGTGCAAAGGGGCACAAGCAGGAACATGGAATTGACTTTAACAAGATCTTCTCTTCCGTAGTCAATATGACTATTCTAAGAACCATTTTGGGCTTGGTTGCAGCTGAAGATATGGAGCTCATACAGATGGATGTAAAGATTGCATTTTTACATGGTGATCTGCATGAAGACATATATATGCAGCAGCCTGAGGGTTTTGTTGCTAAAGGCAAAGAGAAGATGGTCTGTAAACTGAAACAGAGTTTGTATGCGCTAAAACAAGCACCGTGGGAATGGTATCATAAATTTGATACTTTCATGTAGTCTCAAGGCTTTCACAGAAGTTAAGTTGATCAACTACTTATACACCAGTAGCCTGATTATCTTAGTTCTGTATGTTGATGACATGCTGATTGTTGGTAGGGATACTCTTGCCTTGGATTCATTGAAGCAAAGTCTTCATGGCAGCTTTGACATGAAGGATCTTGGTGATGCCAATCACATTCTTGGGATGCAAATACTCAGAGATAGATCAAAGGGGTTACTCTACCTATCTCAGCAGGAGTATGTATCCAAGATTTTGCAGCGTTTCAATATGGAGGGGGGGAAAGCAATCGGAGTTTCATTGCCTCCATATGTGAAACTCGGTGCAGAGGACAACCCTACATTTGATGATGAGAAGGCTGAAATGGCCAAGATTCCATATGCTTCAGCCGCCGTTGGCAGTTTGATGTATGCTATGGTTGTTACATGTCCTGACATTGCCTTTGGAGTGGGAATAGTTAGCAGGTACATGGCAAACCCTGGCAAGAAGAATTGGGAAGCAATTAAAGATATTATGAGACACCTCAAGGGCACAAAGGATTTTTGCATATGCTTTGGTAAGCATAAGGCATTTGTCGTTGGCTTTATGGATGCAGACTATGCTGGACATACAAAATAGAGAAAGTCCATTATAGGGTCTATGTTTAACTTCACAGGGGAATTTGTCTCTTGGATATACAGGCTGCAGAAGTGTGTTGCATTGTCTACTACAGAGGCAAAGTATGTGGCTGACAGAGGCATGCAAAGAGGCCTTATGGCTATCACATTTGGTTGCTAAGCTTGGGATTACTAAGGTTCCTATCCTCCACTATGATAGAGTCCTATCATTTTAGCACGGAACCCTGTCTTTCATGCACAGACAAAACACATACAAGTGAAGTATCATTTCATCAGAGAGGTACTTGATAGCAAGAGCATTGAGCTGGTCAAGGTGCACACTAATGATAACCTTGCAAACCTTCTCACGAAGGGTCTTCCAACATAGAGGTTTGCCCATTGCCCACAAATGATGGGTATTGGATAGGTTCAACTTTGTACATACTTAGGCTTAGCTGATTCATGCACAGACAAAACACATACAAGTGAAGTATCATTTCATCAGAGAGGTACTTGATAGCAAGAGCATTGAGCTGGTCAACGTGCACACTGATGATAACCTTGCAAACCTTCTCATGAAGGGTCTTCCAACATAGAGGTTTGCCCATTGCCAACAAATGATGGGTATTGGATAGGTTCAACTTTGTACATACTTAGGCTTAGCTGATTCTTTTCCTCTACCTTTGGGCACATTGCCTTTAGCGGGGAGGTTGTTGGGATAAAGGGTAGTGCCCGTGTCCACTCGTAAGGGCCAGGCTGTACAAAGTACATATACCTATCTAAAAAATTATTGAGGTACTCTTCAGGACCACAAATCTTGTGTCTTTGTATCTTCTCTCTCCCAACCTGCATCTCTACACAGAAGCTGCATTGCAACTAACTCAACAAAAAGAACTTAAGGATACCAGAAATTAAAACAAATACCTTCGAACAAATAATCTTAAACATGACCAAATAAAACTCTATATTCTTCATTGATAGTAAAGAAATACAAAACAAATACTACTTTTGAAAAGCCTTGTTCGTATTCTTCCCTTTCTTTTTTCCTTTCTTATACATATATTTGTTCTTTTATGAAAGCTCTCTCAAATATATCTCTCATACTAAACCGTATCTCTCAATCAAGACATGAGACAATACAAAAATAATGTCTGTCTCAGTGGCTGTGTGGGCACTTGCACTAGCTTCCTCTCTCCACCATCGGTACTTGCTACAGGCATATACAGATGAATTACTGACCTAGGAGGAGGGATATTGAATATATATGCATAAAATAATACCGAATATGCATCAGATCAACCAATTGAATAAAAATAAAAATAATATGGTCAACCAATATAGAATGACCAAAACCTCATAAATGAGCCACCATCTCCTTGTCCTCCCCCCCACACCTCTCTCTCTCTTTTTCGTGAAGGTAATTGTATTAAGAAGTAAATATTTCCAACAGACCATTAGGTCACATAGAGCTAAAAGACCTAAACTCTCTCTCACAGGAAATATTTACATGAGGCATACTAGCTCTTAGAACAATCAGAACAACCTATTATATGAACAGTACTAATAAATCACACAGAAGGAACGGCTGGAGTAGAGCGAACAATCGCTAGCTAGAGAGCAGCAATATCCGAAAGAACTAGGTCAGTTGACATCATAGAAGAGATTTTCCATAACACTAATCCACACACACGGGCCACATGCCCATGGATGCCCGATGCTAAATAAAAAATAAAGGCATTGTGAGTACCACCTCTCTCACTTTTTTTTTCATGAAGGTAATTGAATTAAGTAGTAAATATTTACATCAGACCATTAGGTCAACATTCTCTTTGTATCTCTTACATTCTATTACATCAAACCATCAGGTCAGCATATTTTGTCTCTCTCACACTCTCTTTGTAGAATATTTACATGAGGCCTCAGAACAACCTATTACATGACCAATTCTAATACATCACACAGAAGGAATAGCTAGAGTAGAGCGAACAATCGCCAGTCAGGGACCATCAATATTTGGAAGAACCAGGTTAGCTGACATCATAGAAGAGATTTTCCATAACACCAATCCAGGCACATGGGCCACATGCCCGTGGATGCCCGATGCCGAATCAAAAATAAAGGCATTGCAAGTACACCATATATGCCACAGGGCTGTCCTTCTAAGGAAATGGAATAGGCAGGAACAATTTGAAGGCAAAAAGGGCATAGAGGACATATTTTCCATAATCCATGAACGAACTGGTATGCGGTGTTGAGCCACCGAGAACCACACACGGGAAATGAAATTCCAGATCTGTCACGCAACAGGCCAAAAGACAAAGAGGTGAAGCAAAGTCTCATCACATATAATACACAAAACACAATGACCTAGAGAGATCTTTCAGGCACGGAGCACTTCTCCCGTTGGAAGACCCCCAACGAGCAGCCTCCACATGAACACTTTACCCTAATACGAAACCTTAGACTTTCAAAGCTGGATAAATCTTTCCTGCCACTTCTTATTGCTATCCCTGAGATGCCGGAATATATTAACCTTCCCCATAACCCATCTCTTAGCTTCCACCATCTGATGATATATCTAATAAAGATGCCACCCAAGAAGATTGCTACAACAGAGCTTCACAACATAAAAGAAATTCCAGACTATACACAAGATTAGACAACCAATCCACTTCAACAAGAGGTAGTCAGTAAAGATAAACCGTCATTAGCAAGTGATTCCATATCCATAAATTCACTAGTTCGTAGAATTTTTTTTATCAATTATCGCCTATCCTTTCTAATCTAACTATATACGTGTTTTGGATTGGCTATACTTTCTCAAAGGGAGAGCAACAACTCATTCCATCCTATTTAGGAAATCATTTCTACACAATGGAGAGAATATGACCAAATCAAGACAATGGATTCCATCTTATCCTAGCAAATGAACCAAAATCTTGTGCCACACAGGGCTTAACACAATGGTGCAATCACATGTTCCCTAATTTTTTCCTTATCTATAGAGTACTTCATTGTGCATGAAAGGCTCCTTCTAAGCACAATCAAAGTAATGGAAATTTCTCTGAGGGCATAGAAAATGATGAATTTGCATTTTTTTTAAAGGTCCAAGGGTATCAAAAATCAATGCATCTAAGGTTATTGAGTAGGATAGTAGGGGTCCCAAACAAATACTAGATGTACTCTTGTAAGCAAATCAATTGTAAAGGCTCCAGATTTGGTTGTGCCATGGTAAAGAGTATTGTGCCATCCATTACAGTATATATCCTCTAGTTTTTTAAAATCCAAGATTCGAACTATGTAGAACAAGGGATCAATCACACTAAAATTCCCAAAATTTACAATTGGAACAATGCATTTGAGCTACCACCTAAATACAATAAGTGTGACGAACACATCTAGATAGATCCGCAACAGCAATTGTGGCCATTCCTTTCATGGGCCCCTAATTATTATATGGAATCTTTGAAATACCCTTGTGTAGGTTGCCTATATTGCAATGTTAATAAAAAGACATAATCCTACCTTTTAAGGAGATTGCTAATGAAAAAGATTGGCTTACCCCACTTTATTGAGGATTCCAATTGTTGGCCCCCATTATTGCCCAAAAGTTGACCCTTGGTAAGGCTCAATTGTCTTCACATTAGCATAAGGTTAAAAATACGTATACTTGCATACATATAAAGGAAGTTGAGGTCTTGGTAAGGCTTACTTGTTTTCTTCACATTAGCGTATTTGCATACATATAAAGGAAGTTGAGGTCTTGTAGTCTTCTTAGGAAAAGGAAGCTAAATCTTGGTTATATGTCTAGTAATTTCTCAGTAGAATTGTAATTTTTAATTATTTAATCTTCTACAATTCAGTAGTATTTTCTTGATATTCCAAAATCTGTGCACCTTGTTTTATTATATGTGTATATAATTCCTCATTTTGATCTGTAGTTTTCTTGCAATAGTTTTGCAAGGGCTATAACACTTCGATGATCCTCCACATGATGGTGTACATTTGACTTAAATCATTTGCAAAACTGACATTGTTTGATGGTTGATCTGTGAATTACCTGCAAACCCTAAAGACACCATATATATTGTGAAACAAGGGATGGTCCTCAAAAGGCAACTTCTACCTCTTTGTTTATATGTTGGACAATTATTCTCATCCTTCTAATAATATTTTTTCTAGAAAATAGGTCCACAAAATTGAGGGAGTTATGGACAAAGCATCGACAGGCGTCTTAGCACAATGAAGAAGGAGAGATAGGAATATCTTCAGCCTTGGATGAGAAAACTGATAGATTGTTCACAATGGAGTTTCAGGATGCAAGTACTTTTGCAGGAGTAACCTCTATGTATCAAATTCCTATTGGTTCTAGGGAGAAAGAGGAAGCAATGCCTTATGTCTATACTATTGGAAGCCCAAGCAAAATTAGGAAGAGATTGTTCATGCTTTATCTTCACTTTTGAAGTTCAAAATTTTTCATTCTTATTAACTCTAATAGGTAAATCAAAAAAGAAGCAAAAGAGTTGCAAAGTTTACTTTGATCATGGACATACTTCAAAACATTGATCCTATATTAATTATTCTTATGAAGAAGGAAAAACTTGCAAGTATTTCTATAATGAGTTTTGGAAAAAATTAACTTCTTTTAAGCGTGTACTTCATGAAGCTTATGAGTGGCATGATAATCATAAAGATAGGAAAGTTGAGATTTGTTCAAGTGTAAAGCATGTCAAGAGATTGCTTAGAATAGTCGAAAACTTTAGGAGAAGTGTTACGATATTTTGAATTCAAATATGGATTGAAGTTCAAGTGATGATGATTAGGATTGGTGGTGCCCTTTCACCTATGGTGTTGCCAAAGATTGAAGCAAATGGAGTGAGAGGGGATAAGAGCCAAAGAAGCCAATGAGTGCCCCAAATCCAACAAAGAAGCTCACCAAATGGAGCATCACATACCTTGCATTGACAACTTGAAGGTATTTTCCATATTTTTGTATCTAACAAACTACCGTCATCAATCCCCAATTAGCTTCACTCAAAAAGAAAGAAGTAATGAAGTCATCAACAAGATAGATGATGAGTTAAGTGATCAAGAAAATCAGTTATGTATTCAAGATCATGTTGTTTTTATGGATGATAGGTTTGCAGATTATAGTTTTCTCAGTGAGGGTAATGATTGTGAATAATTTTCTTTGTTTTCTTATTACTCTTGAGAAAGATAATGTAGATAATAAGCTAGATTTTTGTGAAGAGTCTTTGTGAGCACTTGAAGTATCACTACTTGTAGTGCAGAATGCACCATCTTTAGATATATTGATTCCAACATGCAGAAGATTATTTCAAGTCATTATACTCTTCAACCTAAAGAAATTCAATAAGTTTCCACTATTGTAGCCATTCAAATCCATTACCTTATATTATTTCAAGTCATTGTACTCTTCAGCCTAAAGAAATTCAATAAGTTTCCACTATTGCAACCATTCAAATCCATTACCTTATGTGTAGTTTTTTAGCATACTATGTTTTGGGACAAAAAATGAATAGTTTTTAATAATGATCAAGTTTGTAAAATTTGATTGAATGCCAAGAATTATCAAATCAGTTAGTTTATATGATTTTCCTAAAGATTCACATGAGATGTGCTCTATCAATCAATCTCTAATGGAGATGATTCATTGGATTTCTTCTAAGCTTGAAAAGGAAATGAATACAATAGAAAGTGCAGTAATTTAAGCTTTATATGTTTCATTAGTTGAATTTAAGAAGAGAAAGCATTATTTCAACAAGAGGTTTCTCAAGTGAATAATCCAATGGATTTGCGAGCATTGCACTAAGGTTATTAACGCTCTTGAGGAAGTTGTTTTGTGAAAGGATAATGAAAATAATGATGTGCATACTCAATTGGCATTTTCTTATGTTCCAAGTCTTCTTGAGAATCTATATGCATTGAATGATAAGGTTGTTTCGATGTTTCAATTCAGACTAATATTTTTGAAGTTTTTGAGGAGCTTGGCGAGTTTGTCAATTAAGTTGGAGCAAATGGAAGTATGCAAGTACATATAGTGGATATTTATGTAGTTCATGCTAGAGCAAGAATGATTGAGATTATTTAGCTTAATTAGTTTGTGAGCATGACCATGACGGTTTTGAATGAGCTAGATGCTAATTGCAGAAGTTTTCTATATCAAAAAGTATTCAAGTTCTCTACCTACAAAGTAACTATTTATGTTTATAGCAGATTCCAACAATTCAAGAGAACCAAAATTTTTGCAAGAACCCAAATTCTTGCAACTCTTGCATTAGCAACACGAATTCTTGTAACAATAGGAAATATAAGAGCTACATGAAAAACAATAGAAATGCACATATTTTCATGCATATGAAGGAAATTGAGGTCGCATAGTTTTCTTAGGAAAAGGAAGTCAAGACTTGGTTCTCTATAATGTAATTTCATAGTAAAATTTATCATTTTACTTGGTAAAGGTTCTATGATTCTATAGTATTTTCTCGATTATCCCTTATCTTTATGTCTTATTCTATTATACATGCATTAGTTCTACAAGTTTTATGTAGTCCATTTACCATGTTCTTGAAAGCTTATTGTAATTTCTCATTCAAATCTACAAGTTGCAATCCTATAGCAATTTGCAATTATTTGTTCATACTATTACATGCTAACAATTCACTATCAACAATTCACTCAAAGACTTCCCTACAAAGACAACCTCAATTATCCTTAATAACACCACTAAACTAAATATAAGAAGCCCCTAGACTGGTAATCAATCCCTAGACCTTGAAGACTAATAATCATACATGCCCTTAGTGACACTAATGTACAATACATTGAAGAACGGGTAGAAGAAGAGGACTACACTAATCCCTTTGTTAGCTATGATTAAGAAGGCCACACTATCCTAATGGACTATTGTCCATTACCTATCATGATATTGGGACATGAAAGCGCATGTGGAATGATCCAACTGTGAGAGATCATAGGTTCTTGGAGTTGTGGACAACCAAATCATGTGTCTTCATAATGTCCTCAAAAACAATAACTACCCAAGGAGAACAAGACTCACCAAAGAGACATCGGTGGCTTAATGAAAGTAGAGTGTTAGGGAGATGTATTCCCTTAGGAAGGAGGTAATTTCCCTAAAGGAGAAGAAGAGTGATGATGAAAAGAATGAGGAAGTGTAGGAGCAATTCAACACAAAAAAAGAAACTGAAAATTTGGAAGCACAATATGCAACCATCCTCAAAGAAAAAGCTCAGTTATAGTGCGAGTTAAGCAAGTAGGCCCAACAGTTGGAGGATCAAGGAGAGGCATGGACCTAGCAAGCCAAGAAAGACAAAGACTGATATGACGAAAAGAAAAACCGAAAGCAATTCAAGCCAAGGCTAGCTTAGGGAAGAAAAAATTAGGCTAACAAAAGAGAATTTAGAGTTGCAATAGGCCAAGAAGTAGAAAAACCTAATTCTACTTAAACACTCTAACCAAGTGGCAAAACAGGGGCTTGGAGCAGGTCAAACTCTAAGCAAGCCTGGAGTATTGTCCTGCACTTGAGGACCCAAACCGTGTATATACTTCGGTGCAGATATTATGTGAGTACTCGTGCATATTTAGGTATTACTTAGTTAGAAGACTGTCGGCCTGGTTCCTTGTATAGCAACGGGTTAGTGAAGCAAGGGGCTAAGTTGATGGAAAAATTTGTTGATGAAGACGGAGAGTACACTTGAAGATTGCTTGAGATATCATTATGGTCTTGTCAAGGCAATGTAGCATAATTGAGCTTCTTGATGTCTTAGCTTTTGGTACCTAATGGCTACTTGTAGTGCTTGAAAAGTATGGTGTACTTTTCCATTATCTTTCATGCCTTGCTTACCACTGTTGATTGTAATGGCATTGAGATGGAGTGCAAAAGAATTGTGCAGGTGGTTCAAGGTGACAAGTCTAACCATAGGCGAGATGAGCTCCCTAGGTATGTCCTGCCCCTAATGTGCCCTAAACAATTGTGGGGGATGTACAAAGGGCTAGGGGATTAGGGACGGAGCCAGCCGACCAAGGTCACTAGACGTACCTAATTTGAGGACCCCTAGGTGCGGTGATGTGATCATGTGTGCTTTTTTTTTCTTTTTTCTTTTTTCTTTTTTCTTTTCCTTTTCTTTTCTTTCTTTCTTTCTTTTTTTTTGTGGAAAAAAAATGAATACAATCAATGCCATACATTGAGGCTATTAGCCTTTCATTTGGATTGAGAAATGTTGGGATCCAAAGGCTATGAAGAATGGATATTACAGAGATAATTGTGTCACCAACCTTGATGCTAGAGGAACTGTTGTTGAGATGAAGAGATACACTTGAGATTTTGCAAACCTCTTTGTCACATATGAGACATCAAACAATTGAGGTAGCAGTTGGAGTGAGCTGTGCATGGACAAGGGCAGAGCATCTTGCGAATTGAATCCTAGATGATGAAGAGACGTTCGCCCTTGTTGAGAGCGTGGCTCCTGCCTGAACATAGAGTTTAGCCAAGAAGGAGGAGGTAATCGATGATTATGCTTTGGCCATGCTCAGTTGCAATATGTGCTTCCTGCAGAGGTGTCCTTGGGTTCTCATCCAGTGGCGTTTCCGTCATGGCTTTTGTTTCTTGGTATTCCTGTCACTTCCTCCATAATGGTTCTTTGTGGGGTTGGTGGTCTTGTGGTGACTTGGATATTAAACACTTCTAGGCATTGACATGTGTCATTCTACATTCACTTGGAAAGGCGTGAGAGTACATGCAAGTCACAAGCTTCAACCATAATGAAAATGTCCAGCTAAACAAGACATCGCCAACCTGAATCCCTTAGTTTTGACTTGATGCGTATCACCTGCACTTGGTCATCATTGCTCATGGGGTGTGTTGGCCTCTGCTTCTTTTGGTATTATTTACACAGTCACAAAACACGCTGTTTATTTATGCACATGTTCATGAAACCATGTCACTCCATGAGGATAAAAACCAATTGTAGAACTCAGGATTGTACTCGAGTGTGGCACACATATCTAGCTTCTGTGGTAGCCTACTTAGCAATAATAAATATTTGGCAACATCGAGTAGCATGGTGCCTTGTCCGAGTCTACTGGAAACATGTAGCTCCTCCTCAGTGAGAACTTTATCAATCAAAGGGCTCTTTAGGCTAGTTCCAGCTAGGTCCATACCTCGAACTAAAGCTAGAACTCGAAATAAAGTTGGTGCCACATAGGTGTCTCTTTGGGACCGCCATTTGGCCAGTCGCTGCTCTGAGACTATCATGATTTGGGCTCCAAGTTTGGCCATTGTAGCGCGTGTTTTCAAACCAACGTTTTTAAAATTGGCTTCTACCCTCTGATCGCTTTAGTTGCTCTATCTCTAAGAGATTTGGCTAGCAGAGCATTTCATTAAATGTCACGGTTAAGCGTAGTTCGTCAGCCTCCTCATCAGAGATGAGTCGCATCCGTTCATATAAGAGCTTGTCATAATGTCCGTCAAGATATTCATGCTCTTCCCATGATAGCGGATAAGGCAAATATTCCTCAAGTTGCTCCCTAGGGAATGTGCCCATGTCTACATGAACATAGACACGTGCAAATAATTTCAGTTTAGTGTTCCACTCGGTCAAACACTCTGCGACATCTCTATGTTCTATGAGGGCTTGCTCGGTTGCTATCTCATGCAAAGTTCTAAGGGTTTCCTTAGGCTTTAGCATAGCTGGGGGCTCAGGCCTAGATGAGCAAGATTGATCAATGCCAGGATTGCTTATGCCTTCAAGGTTTTCATGTTTCTCTTGAGGCTTGATGGTAGTTGTGTCATGGTTCTCCTCGGATGTGACAGGCATGGTCTTAGCATCCTGTTGTGACAGTGTTGTATCCACTCTTGATTGGTCGATGCAAGTTCTATTGTCAGTGGATTGAGTGTTGAAAGCAACTATTGATGGCAACGACTGCTTTGATTTTTCAGAGCACACGGATGTGTCTGAGATTTCACCGCTATTAAGAGGCATCAATGGGCTCATTGGTGGATGGACTCGATGCTTTATTCATCAGCTCTCCAGCGCTCTTCGTCTCAATATTCTTGGGGTCCACAACCACTTGCAACTGTTGTTGTTTTCGATGTTTTCTCCTCTTTTTCTTGGTCAATGAAGGTGCATCTCTCAACGACTCAGGACCCTGGACTCGGTCAACCGTTGATGTGCTTGGTTGGGCCTCAGCATTCTCTTTCTCTAGTGTGTCCTTATGGGACATAGCCGTGGCCTGCTGAATAGCCTCGCTAGGTTGTGAGGATACAACTGCCTCCCTTTTTGGAGAGTCTAGCTCTTCCCTTCTGTTTAGCTCCCATAGCCTAGGCTTTAGGGGCTTGGGAAGTGTTGGAGTTATCAATGAAGTTGGTTGCAACACCTCCTCCATAGCTAAACTGCTAAGGACACGTTCTGCAAGGGGCATTGTCACGGCCAAGGGCTGTGACTGCTGTGATCCCTGATTGGAAGTAGTAGCAACGAGTTTAGTGGGCCGGCTACCCTTGGTGGATTGCGGTGTCAAGTCCCTGGGGCGATCGGAAGTGGTCGTGTCTTTTGTTGCCCTTTGAGCACTCATCTGTGTAGATCGAGCATGAGTTGATCTAGTCACATTAGGTTGCTCAGGCATATCCTTAGGTCGAGAGCTATAGATGGCATTATGTCCCTCCTCTTGGAAATTTGGAAGCTTAGATGGAGATAGAGATTGGAATTGAGCAGTCGCCCTTGACAACTGCTGTAGTGCTTCATGTGTCTGTTTGGGAAAAGAGGATGTAGGAGATTTAGGACTCATAGGTGGGCATGGCATTAGCTGAATGATTTGCTCAAGGCTATTAGACGATTGTGCCATTTGCTTTGTTGAGCGATCAGCCTTGCCATGAGCAATGTTGTGCCTATGATGCTTGTTCTCCCCTTGGGAAATCAAAGGCTCTTTGGGCACTACTGATTTTTGTGCATGCTCAATGGCTACATATGACATCTATCTATTTACCATGCTAGGCTGAGGCTCTTTCTTTCGAAAAATCATGTCTGGTTTGTTGCCTCAAGACCTAGAGTTTCTCTTAGATTTGCTCCTGTGCTTCATTGCTTTTGATGCACTCTGGCCTTCAGCTGATGGAGGTGGTTTAGCAGGGGATTTTGGTACCCAAATCCATTGGTTGCCTGCATAATACCCTTGAGCACGAAGCAAAGCTTTGGATAACCATCGCGGCGTTGTGCTGACCCTCCATCAATGCCTGCGTCTATAAGGCTTGGGCTTCTTTTGGGGTCTTCTACGATATTTGTAAGTCCAAAGCCCGTCCTTGGCATTGTCTCTTGACCTTCTTGTTTCAGGCATGGCCTCACTCACTGGTTCTCGTTGTTCAACATGTGCTTGTATTAACTCTTTCAACAAGTCCTTGCTCTCGTCAGCAAGCTTGACTGTTGTGTCAGCACCTTGGTTGCCTTTCCCTCGAGGTTTGATGAGATCACCCTCGCTAAAGGTCGTGACTATCCTTACACCCGGTAGTGTCATGTGTATCCTCTATGCTACATAGTCGGCCTCACACGTGGTCGCCCTTTTGAAGGGTCTTCCTAGGAGGGTTTCTATCCCGCAACTAGCACTATTTGGAGGAACATGAAATAGGATAGGCAAGCTTTCCGTTTCAATTGTCGCAAGGATTTTGCACTTCCCTATGAGTGCTTGTGGGTGTCCCCCATAAGGGCTAAGAGTTACACTAGTCGATGTGGAGCTCTGGTTGGCCTAGTAGGGTCCATGATTCATAGGTCAAGATGTTAAAATCTGCTCCTTCATCAATCAGAGCATCAATAGTATGCTCTCTTTTCGCAGTGAGTTTGACCCTAAGATAAGCAGGTGGTACTATGTCTTCATCTTCTGGGTCTTGGCTTGTAAATTTAAGCCTTCTGACAGATGCCTTTGAGTCCCTAACTGCACAATCAGATGTGGATTCTCTACTGAGGTCTTGGGTCATTTGTGTAGCGCTGCTCAAGGTACATCTATCGTCAGGACTGTCATGTCTAGTCATCCTCGCATTGATAGCTTGATGATGTTGCATTCTACTTCGACTAGACGCGGTTTGAACACAATGTACATGTGTTCTTGTGGTATGGCCTTTTTGCCCTGGATGGCTAGATTGGCCCGTTGAGGTTCTAGGGTCTCTGTTTCTCTTTGTTCGGGTATGGGCTTTTGATTGCTCTTTTACAAGTGAGGATCCATGCTCGTGTAGAGCCATTACTACACTAGGGTCTAATTTGGAGGACCTATCATGACGCGTGTTTTCCCTCCAACCTACTTAGGGGAGGTGCGGAGGGGGCAGAGCCAGAGCCCCCTCTGCGGGGGTCTTGGGGGGGCAGCCCCCTGGCCCGCAAGGCCGTTATGGTAAATACCATGCACAATTTGGAGGACCATTTATAGCCAAATTTTGAGCCAATTGCTCTAAGTTTCAGCCCAGTGACGGATCTGTGATGTGCCTTTAGCTCTACGTAGCCTTTGGGGTCAATTTTGGGGTTTAGATGCATCAAAATTTGTGTTCTAGATACATGTCCGATTTTGACAGTTTTTTGTCCAATTCTCAAATGTCCAATTTTTAGGAGTCCGATTATCAAAATCGGACGTCCGATTTTGGGTTGATTCGATCGGCCCAGTGGTCCGATTTTGGTCACGTCCGATTCTGGGACTCGGATCGAAAAAGTGGTCGGATATTCAAAGTGGTCCAATTCTAGGAATCGGATCGGATAGGGTGGTCCGATTCTAGTAGTAGGACGAGGATTCAGACTGGACTGGTCCGATTCTGGACTGGGGTCCGATTCCGAATTGGTCCCGTCCGATTCTGGGTGGTCCGATTATAGACTGGTTCGATTCTGGGTGGTTCGATTATGGACAGGGGTCCAATTTTCGGAGTGGTCCGATTCTGGGACTCGGACGGCCTGGTCCAACGGTGCGGACGGCGGCCCGCGAGTTGTGTGCGATGCCTCTAGGTCAACGTCTACTCCACCGAATCATCCAGCGCCTTTCAGATAGGTACAAAACACTACAAGGAAATGCCAGACATGCCTGGAATCACTATGGTGCTCGAATCAAACAGCACTCCAAGGATCTGTGCCCCTATTTCCCTGTTTTAGCCTATTATACAGCAACAGAAAACCCTACTGTTTGCTTCTTTTTCTTTGTTTTTTCCTATCCTAAATGCATACAAATCACAAAGCAATCACCTATACTACTCCAACATGCTTTTCCAAATCCAAAAAACCAAAAACCTACTTGCTAAGGAGATTGAATACCTCTTCAAACTCCCTCGCTTCCTACCTATCTACCTCAAGCACTGGTTCGGAGAAAACCCTACTCCAATGCTCGATTCGAAGCGCTCAAGGCTTGAATCCGTTGGTCCCGACAACGGAACCAAAATGTGGGAGCTTTCGCTCAACCGCCAAGACCCACGGACCGCTTATTGTTCAAGCGTTCCAAGCCGAGCACTAATGGCTACCTCTCACATAACCGACGCACCATCCATATATACGGGTGTAGTGAGCTTACCTCCAAGCCGATTGAGTTGCCTCCTCTCTCGCACACTCCAGTAGCTCCATGATCCAAGTGCAAGCTTCAAGCAAGCTCCATCCCCAAGCTCCACGCTCGAAGCTCCATTGCCGCGAGCAAGACAAGAGAAGAGAAGAGAAGAGAAGAAGAGAGGAGAAAATGGTGAGCTTCTCCTCCCTGGTCCCTCACCCTCACACTCTCACACTCCCTCTCTCAAGCACAAACTCAAGCAAGTAAGAACAAGAAGAAGAAGAAGAAGAGGAGAGCTACTTTTGGCCACACACAAGAATGAGCTTCTCATTCACTTTTCAACTTTATATACAAAACCCTAAATCCCTTTTAGGCGGTCATCCCCTTTTCCCCTTTTTTGCATGGCCGGCCATAGCCTAGGCCCTTTTTCCCATTGTCCTTCTATCTTCCTAGCTTTCTTTCCACCGCCCATCTACATTTACAAATTGCACGGGTGAGAGCCCGGCGCTCTTTTACAAGATTTTAGGGTGCGCCTTTTTATTTTAAAATGCACATTTCCCCGTTTGCATTTGCCTTGGACTTTTAAGGTTGCCCTTGCGTTTTTGGCCTTTTCTCCTATTCTTTCTTCAGTCGGGCTACCTTTTTTCCGCCTTTGCCCTGCGTCTTTTTTATTTCCTTCTGCTTTCTTTGTGTTGGGGTTAACACATCTCCACCATGCTGAAGGGCGACAAACAACAGTCTAAGGGATCCTATGGGGCCCTTACCAAGTATATCCCGTATCTTGAGGATGAGCGAGACTCGATGCATGTTCTTGCTACCCTCGATTTTCCGTTCTCAGACACTGAAGAGTACGAACATGCCATTGAGGCAACTAATAAGCTCAAGGACACACCTTCAGTGCCAGTCTTCATGATGATTGGGAGCCCACGTGGAAGACCCAATCATGTTGCATTCCGAGTCCCAAACAATAGACGAGAGCTCCTCAAAATTATAGGGTACTTGACCAACAAGTCGGCTGGCAATCCAACAACGAATCTTAAGCCGCTCCAAGACCTCTTGGATGAGCTTGAATGGCGATGGTCCAAGATACACGAGTTAAACTTGAGATACAATTGGGCCAACAAGAAGAGACTTGTCAGAACTAGAAGAATGAGGAGCAGCCATACAAAGATAGCTCTGACGACGAATATGATGAATGTTGTTCCTTCAGTGACAAGAGCAGAAGGAAAACCAATACTCTAGAGTACAACACTTGGGGACGTATAATCGAAAAATACTAGTAGACCCTAGACCATGCAAGAAGAGGACACTTAGAATAGAGAAAGAAGTCAAATGCATGGACTACGATTGAACTTGGTTGGAGCACACTAGTGCAATTGACTACGAGTAGGCAGGCCTAGCCCAACTGAGTGATACACCACTACTGTGAATGGACTCACCTTCTGAGCTACGACCACTAGGAGAGAGCCCCTCTTTTCTAGCGAAGACAGAGAGTTTGATTCCAAATTGGAAGTCAGCTCGGATAGTGACCCTGAAATACCTCGGCCTCCCAAGATTGGATGCACTAAGGGGGACCTATCTGTCCACCTACAACGTTGACAGGTAAGGAAGGAAGGACAAACGCTGAGAAAAGTAATGCGGACGAAAGAACAATGGAAACCACAAGACCTACCAAAACGATTCATAAAGTTCAAAAAGGGAGATAGGGTGGTGATCTTGCTAGGAGCCAAATGACAGGGGCAAGCAAGCAAACCAATCAAAGGACCTTCCAAGATCAAGGAAGTCAATTTAGCTAGGGAGGGGCATACCCCATGACCTGTCTTTATAGTCGATGACTTGGCTCAGCAAGATGAAGCAAGTCTTGTTACTCCCTTGCAAGAGTACATAGACGTCTTTGCTTAGTCCCTAGAAGAGCTCAAAGGGGTAGACCCGAGTGTGGTGACTCACAACATACCCATGACACCTGATGCAACACTGATTAGCAACAACCATATTCCATGAATTCAAAGCACATCCATGCTGTCAAGGAAGAAATCGACAAGCTAATGAGAGCAAGATTCACCTAGAAATTGAACACACAGACTGGGTTTCCCCCATCGTCATCATATTAAAGAAGAATGGAAAGATTAGAGTGTGTGTCAATTACAATAAGGTAAAACACAACTACAAAGAGAGATAATTACCCACTATCATACACCGAGCACATGCTCGAGAGAGTGGCTGGCAAATAGGCCTAAATTTTTCTGGACGGCTTCTCTGGATATAATCAGGTGCAAGTACATCCTAACGACAAGTATAAAACCGCATTCGCCACCACTGAATGGGGAGTCTTTGCCTGCATAGTCATGCCTTTTGGAGGATTGACTAATGCGCCAGCCACTTTCCAACGACTGATGTGTACAATATTCAAAGACATGCTGAGGAAGGAGTTATAGGTCTTCGTGGACGACTTGTGTATTCACTCTGCTTGACGAGAATACTTAGACAGGCTCCGAGCAGTCTTTGAACGATGTTGGCTATATCGCCTCTCATTAAACCCCTTGAAGTGCCAGTTCTTGGTGAAGCATGGATGTATCCTAGGAGACATGATGTCAAAGAATAGCATTGCCACAGATTTCTCGAAGATCAAGGTCATTGTCGATCTTCCATCCCCAACTGATTACAAGGGTGTTCAGTGCTTTTCAGGACATACAAGGTATTATCGACGGTTTATGTTAAACTATGCATTGATTGCTAGACCTCTATACAAGCTATTGATTATATTTGAATGAACCGAGGAATGCCAACGTGCATATGAGAAACTAGAAAAGGCTCTAACCACATCACCAATACTACGAGCCCCAAATTGGACATCATGTTTCACGTGCACATCGACGCTTTGAAATTCGCCGTAGGAGTTGTGTTGTGCCAACCTGGTGAACACAACTTGGACTATCCATTGACCTTTGCTAGCAAACAAGTCACTAAGACTAAAATGAATTACTCTACAACAGAGAGAAAGGGCTTGGTCATGGTGTTTGCCATAAAGAAATTTTGACATTATCTCCTACCTATGCCTTTTACTTTCTTTGTTGACCATCAAGCCTTGTTGTATCTGGTTAACAAACCATGTGCTACAGGACGCATTGCTAGATGGCTTCTTCTACTTTTGGAGTTTGATTTCTCTGTGATGGTGTGTAAAGGGAAACATCATTACATGGCTAACCATCTGTCCCGCATCCCCATGAGAGAAGCGGCTGGACAATCGATTGTGGATGAACTACCAAACATGCATCTATTCCACTTATCTAGTGAAAAAGATTTGTTTAGAGCTGACATGACACCATATTGGGCAGATGACATAGTTCAAGTGCTTGAACATGAACTACCGGAACAACCGATAGAAAAGGCTCGACTCATGCAGCTCATCTTGAAAGTCCAACCCTATCAGCTGATAGTTGGCCAACTTTACAGGCTGGGGCAAGACGGGTTACTGCGCATATGCATGTGTGAACACAAGATGCATGACGTGCTGATAGAGACACACGATGGAATTGTAGGAGGACATTTCAATGAAGATGCAACAGCCCTCAAGGTGTTGTAGTCCCAGCAATGGTGGCCCACCCTCTTCCTAGATGCGGCACGACTTGTGAAATATTGTGACGAGTGCCAAAGGACTAAAGTTCCAATTCGTAAGGATCACATGGAGCTAACTCCAATTATCCCACGATAACCCTTCAAGAAATGGGGGATTGACTTCATCAGACCTATTAATCCTACAACACAATATTCACAAGCCAAATACATCATTATGGCTACCGATTATCTGACAAAATGGAAAAAAAGCACGATCTACGAGAAAGAATGACGCTCAGACCACTGCTAAGTTCTTATGGGAGCAATCGATATCATGATTTGGCTACCCCATCGAACTAGTTAGCGACCAAGGTACACACTTCATCAAGAAAGTGGTGCTCACCTCCTTCCTAATCATCCATCGAAAATCCTCGCCTTATCACCCATAGGTAAATGGTCAAGCCAAATCGACAAATAAAATTCTAGTAAATGTCCTAAGCAAAGTAGTCTCTTCTTCACACAGTGACTGGGATAACAAGCTGATGGCGACCTTGTGGGCCTACCGCACGGCTTACAAGATGGCTGTGGGACAGACCCCCTTTAGATTGACATACGGTACAAAGGCAATCCTTCTCGTGGAATTCTTCGTACCAAGTCTCAGGATAGCACTACAAGAGAGATGGGATGGAAAGGAGGCATAGACAGAACGCTTAATTGAACTTGAACTTTATCGCAAACCCAGCTTCTGGCCACCCATGCACTAATATGCGAGAAGGCAAGACACAAACGCTGGTTTGATAAGCATGTCAAGCAGTGCAACTTTAAATAGGGTGACTTGGTACTGCTATACTCAACCAAGGGACACAAACAAAATTTAAAGTTTACGAGGCTAGGACCTTTTAAGGTTTGAACCATCAGTCAAACTGACAATGTAGAACTCGAAACCCTAGATGGTGAGGGCATAGGCTTCTTTAATGGCAGTTGCATGAAAAAGTACTTCCCTCCCATGCACCCATTGCATGAGCCCCCAATGCTAGCACCCCCTGTCCACATACAAGTAGCCACTATCTCTAAGGTGGATGGTGAGAATGAGGAAGCAGTACCACTAGCTTACCTAAGCATGATGGTCACTGCTAAGCATACAAGCACCATCAACGCATTAATCAATGAGGAAGCCGATTTTAATGTCTTAACCCATGACCATTGGACCCAAATTGGCAAACCACAATTGCATCCCACTAATGCTAAGCTCACTCCTTATGGAGGCCAACCATACACACTTCTGGCAAAGTGCAAGGTTGTTGTTTCTATCAAGTCTAAAAGCGTGTCGATAATCTTCTTTGTGTTGCCCAACACTAAAGATGCATGCACAGAGTCGTTGTTAGGACGAACCTTTAAGAAGCAAGCTCATTGTATTGTCGACTACGAGTCGCACTACATCCACCTAGCCGTGGGTAATGCCCGCATAGTTACAGCTTTCAATAAGGGCGATGTGACTCTTTCCAAGTCCGTAAAGCCACCGGTAGAGAAACCCACCGTCAAGTCTAAGGAGGGGGGTCGTGACTCATCACAACCTACCAAGCCTCAATGCCAGCAACCCACTAGAACCAACGCCGAAGCCCATGAACTCCAGTTCAAATGGGTACCTAAATAGACAGCACCACCTAGAAATAGAAATGCATGGCTTCACAAGGCTAATGATCCGTACCCGAAACCTCAAAAGCCAAGATGAAATCATAACAATCGACATACGATCAAGTCGCGATGGGTCCCCATGGCCATATTGCAAGCGCATGGCAACTAAAAAGGTAAAAACACCTGGATTTAGTTACCTAGAGCCAAAACAACCAAAGGCCCTACTCAATCGCCATCCTCAAGCTTGACCACACGAAACCTTATGCCATCAACACACAAACCACAAGAGAATCAGGCCGCTACGTCCATAGAATATCCAATGCCTAGCTCACCAGTGCCTAAACCAATCTATCGCCCAAAACTGCCGCCTGCTATACTCACAAACCACCCAAATCTAGCCCCGATGATATCCCTCAAATCTCAGAGGAATCTAGTCACACGACAACCGCCACTACAACCCAACCCATTGACCATGAGGCCAAGCCACAACCTAAAGAGCACACCAAGCTGCCACCATTAGTTGCTGAACTCTCTAGTTTTGTCAGGCCTCAACCACCCACCGGCCTTAAACCCTCTTATGAGTAGTGATCAATTCTAACCCTTGCCGCAGACTTAGCTGAACATATGGGGGATGACTTGGTTGCTTGCCTTTGATGCTTGGACGCAACTTTCATGTCACTTGCTAAAAGCTATGATTGCTTAGACTTGGGGCTATTGGAGGAACAATTGGTCATGGAGATACGAACACTCCCTTGTTCTTGGGAAGAATTGAAATTTGTGTTTGTTAAGGCTTCTGAAGCATTTACCGAGCTGATTGCCACCAAGGTCACCTGCAAGCAAGCGCTATGACAATGCCTCATCACTACATATAATAAGTGCACAGCCTATACCAACAATTAAGAAATTAACGACTTGAAACAGTTTATAGCCAACAACTCCCCTTTCTTGGAAAAATGATACACTCTTCGCCTCCAATGGGAGCTTGAGGAATGTCGGGTCATGACAAATGCTGAGCAACGATGTGCTATTAAAACATCGAAGTATGGCCCAACTTATGTTGCTCCAACATCTTATAGGGTATTGATGACCAATTGTGACCGACCCATGGAAGAACATGTTCAGGGACACCCCTACTTGGATCACATCCTGGCCGAGGAAGAACTCCACATCGCTAGCCGTATGGGCTCCGGTGACTTCTTGCTCAATGTCCTTACCTATATCACCTACCTCGGCATCCGATCTTTCGATATGGATAGCTATGCTAAGATAGAATACAATCTGAATTTCTATGCATGGCTCGTGCAAAAGTAAAACACTAAGATTATGCGCTGAAGGCCCTTCATCCTCTAACCCTTTAATCTTGGGAAGGATTCTTCTCATTTCCAGAGGGGGAGGGGGTAAGGTGGGGGTAAGGTGAATCAAATCAATTACATAAGGAAAACAATAAAGGAAAAGCACACATTGCAAAGGTAGAAGGCAACAACTTGTGATTGGGAAAAATATCAATAAAATTTGAAATCAATAAACTACTTGGAGGAAAAAGTACGATTCTGCACTCAAGCATTTCAATTAGCAAAGTATGTAATCGTTCCCTTTTTTGTATGATTATTCTGAATAACAGTAATGATGAACATGGTTTCATGTTAGGCACCCATCATGGCAGGCCAAGAAAACACTAGCAAGTTGCCTTTTTTGGAAAAGGAACAGGCAAAATATGGACTTTTGCTGGAGACACGAGCCTTCAACTAGTTCAAGTTCCGACATATCTTCAACCTAGAAGATGTGGTCATTGAAGAGTCAGCCATGAGGCAAATCATCGAGCAATGCAATCTGTAGAAATGCATGGAAGTAGTAAGCCAGGGGATGGACTACTTCCACTATGCAAAGTTCCTGAGGACTTTCCACAGGAACCGCGGCACCGTAACGGTGCATGAGGGAGAGGGATCTTGTCATGTACAAATTGAATTGACCCTGGAGCTAGTGGAAAAGGCATTGGGCTGGCAAACAAAGTAGAGAGAAAACCAAAAAGAGATGTATATACCTTTCTAGAAATGGCAGCTTGGCAAATATCCATGATCCCAAAATCCAGCTCCATGCCAAAATGGTGCACACCTTGTTTTCTAGTCAAAGATACAACACCATCATGAGCCGCATCAACGTCCCCCTACTAGAGAGCATCGCAGCAGGGTCGCTGGATGAGGTGAACCTCAATGGTTTTGTAAGAAAGACCATTGAGACCTCGTCAAAAGCCTTGGCTACGGGAGGACAGACTATAGGAGGGGAATCTCCCACCAGTAGAGCTAAAAGGAAAGCTTCGTCTTCAAAGGCCACAACCATTGGATTCGAGGGGGTCCCTCACCACAAACATCAAGGAAGCCTTGGGGCAAGGGTAGGAAGAAAGAGGATGAGAGGTGGATGAAACACCAAAAAGGTTGCCACCTCACCAAGAACAGGAAGCACAGTCCAGTGAAAGGACATTGAGTGAGGAAGAAGAATATAGGGAACAACAGGAGCAAACTAGCTAAGAAAAGACTAGGAAGACAAAGAAGAAAATTGCATAAGGACAGTAGGAAGAGGAGAGGAGGAAACAATAAAAGGCAGATTTACAAAAGGCCCACAGGGAGTCCAAAAAGGCTGAGGAGGAAAGAAAGCAGAAGCAGGAAGAGGATGAGGAGGAGTTGAGAAAAAAGGAGGAGGAAGACATAGCCCTCACCATGCATAGGTCCATTGAGTAGCAATCTAGGCACAACGAGCCAGAACCTGCCACCAGCCCAATCAAAAATGAAGGGCAAGCTCAAGCTCCCAGGAGCCAGAATTCGTGTCACTTGCGGCGCAAGAAGGCAAGGGCAAAGCCCCAATCACCCCCATTTCCACTCTCCAAAGGCCCACCATCTCCACTCCCAGCTCTATGATCTAGGTGGACGCCAGCAACCTAATGGCTTGGGTCCATTGAATAAAGAAATGGCCCAAGGAGTAGGAGAAGGAACCCCCCTTGTAGGAACCAAAAGTCCGGCTGTGGTGGCAGACGCCGAGTCGAGGCAAGATCCTAAGAGGCAAAGGGTGGCAGGCTCTACAACCTCCGTCCTCACAACAAAGAGACCGCCCAGAGAATACGGCAAGTACGTCAAGGAGCTCCTCTCTCAATTAGAGAGAACCAAGGAGGAGAAGAGAATCACAGTAGCAGAGCTCGAAGCAGAAAAGGAGGCCATGGTTGCATCCCAATTGGAGAGAACATGCCAAATGGCCATAGCCCAAAGGGAAGTCAATGAGCTGAAAGAGCAGCTACAAGCTAAGGAAGAGACAGAAGTTGAATGCCAGGTGTACTTGAACGAAGAAATCGAGGCCACACGACGCCTACGGCAACATAATGAAGAGTTTGTGGCATGCTATGAATATCTACAAGCTAAAATGGAGAAAATCAC